>NW_010100104.1:0-38443 GCF_000699245.1 Pterocles gutturalis | reverse complement strand
AGCAGAGACTGGTCATGAAATCATATGAGAATGAAGTTATTCCATAAGACTGTTGATATTTCTCCGTTCTGGTTGTGAAATAAATATTTTAAGCCAGGAGTCCTTGTTTCTGGATGAGCTACATTTGTTCACAAGTTTTCCTGCATTTAGCCACAGAGTGGCACTTCAGCTGGTTTTTATCAAAAGACATTTACTCAATAGACTGCCACATGCCTCTGGTGCAATTTATCTAGAAAAATTAATTATGAGATCAGTAATTGTACTTCAGTGAGAATTACAGGAAGTCTCCAGAGAAGTTTTTAAAATCTAATTATTTTAATCTTCCCTAGCACATTCATGCAAAGTTTTAGTAAGTTTATATCCAGAGCACCAAGATAACAGGTAACGTGAAAATATTCTGCCTCACCTAACACTACAGAGCAAATACGGTACGTGCTGCTGTTAAAGCCAGTAGGTAAAAAGTTACTAAGAAGGGATCCAAATAGGTGAAACGCTCCCTGGCATTTCCCCACCTGAAATGCAGATGGGTCTGCAGGCTTTGGATCCCTGAACTAGGGTAGATGTTGCACTTCTGGAGGTGGTTTTGACTACTTTCAGCTCACAGCAACTGAGCGATCCCAGAGCGTTCCCATCATTCTAGAGCACATTGGTGATTCATACATGGTTACATGGCAATATTTACTAAGCTCTCAGGAGGCAAGTTGATTAGGATAGATTAGTCAGCTGTCAAGCACTCGTTCCCTTGCATAAGAATTATATTCTCTAAACAAAAGTTCTCATCTCCAACTTGAACTTCTGCCCCACCACCTACTCGCTCTTTTCATAGTTTCATAATCAGTGAATGAGGACATTTTAGAGATTGCAGAAGAAAGGAGCATGAGAGACACTGACAATGAAAAATGAAGATTTGAGTGTAGCAACATGTTTTTCAGCATAACTGAGCATAATCAAAGAAACACAACTTTTTGATTTATTCAGAGTCAGTCACAGCTGCAACAGAAACAGATTTAGCTGGATACAGATTAATCTCTGTCCAAAAGCAGCCAACAACCTCAAGCATGTTCACCAAGCTCTGCACACCTATCAGTAGGGCAATTGTTATCTGCTTTTTTCAGAGTATATTTCTAGTAGGACAACACTGCAGGCTCTAGTAAACTATTGTGTGTCTGGAGATATCACACAATTTTTGCCTTTACATACAAATACTTAGGAGCATTGATTTACATTACCATTTATTGCTCTATCCAAAGCATATGCTACTCATTGCTAAAATGGAAGGGATCTGCGCAACGAAGCACAACAAAACGGTTGGCAACTACTACAAAGCACACTGCAAACACATCCAAAAACAGAAGGAAGAAAATACTTGTTAAAAACCAGCAGAGCAAGACCTCATTCCTAGAAAGACTGCCATTGAGTTTGTAGAGCCAACGCAAAGGTGGCCATGGTTTTGAAGACATCCTGCTGTAAGAGCTGTAACAAGAAAGGAACACCCACGGCACTACTTCTGCAGTTGTCTGGGTCCAAAAGATTGTTCATGCTTTTCCAGCTGTATAAATTGGTTTAGTAAACATTGTTGCTGCTGCCTACGATTATTTTCTTCTTGTGTGCTTTTAAATAAATCTGTCCTAAGGAGGACAGACCGAGCATACTGTATGCTCTTCTCATCTGGAAGTTGGAAGCCGCTCACAAGTTTATAAGAGCCCCACACCTGCACGAACTGTTTTACTACTTTTTATTGTTTTTATCTCCTCTTGAAAAAGAAGCATCAAATGTAGCAAGTCAAAAGTCCAGCCCTGGATGCTACAAAGCAAAGGATATAGACTCTCAGCCTGTCTTTGCCCTCACAATTTGTCTGCCATACGCCACGCTCACCTTTCCCTTTGCTACCCCCATACCACAAAACCCAGGCGGGTCAGGTTACTACCTGGCTCTCCTCGAAGCCATATGTTGAACGCCCCCCTGGTGAGGCCCTAGTGTAGCATTTCATCTCCTAGAGACCAAGCAGGCTTTTATCATGACAGAAGCAGAGATGGGAGCAACAGGGGATCGGAAGGAAACCAGGTTAAAAAGCATTATGAACCGGCTTTGTGCTACGTGGTGTTTTTCCATGAAAACCCTTCAGCTGAATGGAGCAGCGATGGTGAGTACCAAGGCTTTGTACCAGCCTACAAACCTCCCCAGATACCACCACGACCCAAACAGACCAGCTGGGCTGTAACGAATGCACTGTGAAGCTTTGCTGCATTTGACAGCTTTCTGCTTCCCCGCAAGATGAAGTTGCCTGATCTGAAGCGCATGTGCATGTGGCTTTGGGTTTTTTTCTTTTTCCTACAGCTACGAAGTGCAATGAAGTAGCAGGACCCAGCTGCTAGCAGCACAGAGCTCTGTATGCCCACTGGGTGAGGATGGAAGCTTGCAGGGACCCAGCAGGTACCCACAACAGGTTTCCTGCCTCGGGGTTCCCTTTGCTCCCGGGGACGCCAGTCTTGCCCACGCTCCCTCTTCTCTTTGCACTGGTATCTGTCTGTGTAAGCATGCCTGCGGCGGTTGCCAAGGGATCAAATAACAGACACGAAGAAACAAAGAGCCTGCAAGGAATCCCAGACATATCCGTCCGCATAGGAAAAATATTCTATTATCCACTGCCAATATTTGCCTTTCAGGGAACGATAACTCAGTACAAGGTAATGCTATTAAACACACTTCTTGATAAAATGCTTAAAATGAACTCGTTAAAAAAATCTCCTTCTAGAGAAGTGCCTCAGATGTATCAGAAATAAGTATAAAAATAGGTAAAAATAGAAGGTAAAAATCTCACCATCATTACTGCCAATGTAGCAGTTATGTAATAAGCAAATAAACACAACTCCTGCACAACACATGTATTTTATCTACCTGCAGTCTGAGGAATGCAGAGTCTTAAAAATGGACAGTAAGTGTTGCTGCTACACTAAAAAACACACAAACCAAGCACTACCTTAAAATCAAGGCACTGTGGTTTCTAGATTTTTAAATGGATCATTTGTGGCTGTTCCTGGACTTCTGTCCCATTAGAACTCGCAATACATAAAACTAGAGTAGTAACACAATTTCCTATTTCTAATTCTGCTTATCTGCCATCCTCTTGCGGAACAGGTCACTTTAGCCAGTGGTGCAGATTTGCCAAAATGGTTGGACTTCAACCCCAATACAAACACACTGCAAGGACTGCCGATGGCAGGGGAGTTTGAACATAGTTGCCTCTGGAAGGACACACGCCCAGAAAACACTGAGAGGTGCTGGAAATTTCACCATCCACATTCAGGATGGCATCTTATTCCTGGACATGGAGGGGAGCCTGAATCACATGCCAAACAACTACCAGTGAGTACTGCCAGCTTCCAACAGTTTTTGCTCTAATCAGGGAGGGGGGTGGGAATTTTAAAAAAGAGATGTGTGCTCCCCAACTGACACCGAGTATTTTTCTACCATGGAAGTATGACATCAGGGAAACAAAACTAAAACAAACAAAAACCAAAACACCCACTCTCCACACACCCCTCCCCCCCAAAAAAAAAATACTGAATGAGCACATGTTCAATCTAAAAGCAGGAGGCTTTGGTGCCCTAGAGCACATGCACAGCAAGCATGGGCATGAAGACTGCAAGCCCAGAGGTGCTGAGGCACTGATTCTCCAGGTGGCCACTGTACGGGTGGCATCCAGCCTCCCTGCCCCAGTTAGGAACTGCCCTGTCAGCAGGGAGAGAGGCAGGCTCCCAGGGAGACTCTGATTGCCTCCACAAGTCACTGTCTCTTTCCACTGATGGTACTTTCTTAATGTGAGTACCTACGTTTGATGTCTAATGGACTGGGAATACCTCTTAAGTGAATTACTTCCAAGGCCACATAATGAGAATAGTGTTTGGTAAATTAAGACCATGCTGCTGTGTTCTGCACAAGCAATGGGATCAAGTTTGGTGCTCACTGAAGTTAATGGAATGGGAAACATTCGTATTTCCAGTAGAAGGAAGTTTGGGGCTAAGTGGTAAAAACTTCAGTGATGCGTGTGCATAAGATGATAGACTAAATCCAAACAGGTATCTTCACAAAAACAGGGGGGCAGATAAGCAACTCTAAACCAATGTAATTTTGGACTTTCAATATCAGGTGTGGGAAGGAAGTTCCCATCACTTCTGCTGAAATCATTCTCTCTACTGGAGCAGAAACCCTGGAAGCACAGGAACGCCTCTACATCGTGTGCACGATGGCTGATTATCTCCACCTGGATTCCTCCCTGCTCACCCTGTTGCAATACACAGATTCGGCACACAGAGGCTCACAGAACCTGACCATACTGGCTGAAAACACTGGGCACATTGACTTTACAATGAACCGTTACACAGGACTCTCCTGGCCTGTGAAGTGTGGAGGGTTTGCTGCGCTCCATGAATTCATCCAAGTTCTGCGACACAACATTGACTCACGCCACCTCTCACAGCTGCTAGGGTATGAAATTGCAGGCTGGAGAATACTTAGGAGAGGTGATCATGAGAGAAAGTCTCCAAGACGACAACGTAGGCAATTAATGATCACACCAACACCTACACTAAAACCAATTAGAATTACCCAGAGACCAGCTGCAGGAGATGTTTCCAGGCCTTTATCCTCTACCCTGCCAAGCCACTTATCCACACAACTTGCAGTATGGCCTACTCAGAGTTTATCGTCTTTCAATAAAGAAAGTATAACAATGGCAAGTTCCAAGATGCAGAACAATATCCATCTTATAAGTGAAGAAATTTTGGTCACCTTAGAAATGGACTCAGCATGGGACATGCCAACTAACCCACTGGTATCTATTAAGTTTGCAGACTCTAATTTTCCAGATCTTTCGCCTTCACTGATGACTAAAGCAATGCTTCCCTTCACTGAACTGGAAGTGCTGCCTACTAGAGCTTCTGGCACATCCTTGCTGTTAGAGCAGCTGGAGCCTCACATGCCTGAGATAGACCCATATTTCCCTTCTAGTAAGTCAGAAGTATCCACATACCATTTCCTACAGCACGTTACTCCAGACGCAGACCAACCCTCCAGGCCCATGTACACTTGGGTGATAAACACTCTTCACAAATGGCCTCACAGCTCAGCAGAGGCATTTCCTTCTAAGACAGAATTTAATGTATTTTTTCCAGAAGTAATGTCAGTATCAGAAGTGCCAGATTACAGCAACGAGACAAAAAGACACTTTTCAGAACTTGAAATGGTTTCTAATACATCCTTCTCTCCAGAAACACTCTCTTCACTATTCCTGAATGCTTCAGTAGGAGCCACAACTTTGTCTGACTTCACATTTCCCGTCAATGACACATTTCCACCTGTGCTAGCGAGTAGCAGACTGAACCAAGTGTTTGCCAATGACTACGAACAGTTATCTAAACCTTTTATGACTACCCCACAGCCCAGTGGGTTTCCATTTGCTGGAGGGAAAAGCACAGTCTCTTCTGTAACCCAGAAAGAAGCACAGACCCTCTATCCCAAATTGAATTTCAGTCCTGAAGCCTCAGCCTGCTTTTCTAGTACATTATACAGCACTTTCCCCAGTAAAGTGGAAGCAGCTTATGAACCAAGTCTGATCACTCCATCCCATCCTGATATTGCTTCAGTTCTTACTCTGCCAGGAGACTTTTCTAGCTTTGACATGTCTGAGCCACCCAGACCAACAAATATACTTCATTCTTCTTATGGCAGCAGCATGCTCAGAACAGAGATGCAGTCTGCAAGTATTTTATCCAGCAGCACAAAGGAATTGCATTCAAACAGAGATCTGGGAACAAGAAGGATTTTGCCAAACATTACTGAGCCTACCCTGGAGTCACACAAAATCTCAGACATAAGGTCAGATGCTGCAGAAGCACCTCTGGTGACTTTATTTAATGCCACTCATCTGTCCAGCAGTATACCAGGTATGTTTAAGATTTGACTTTCCATTCATCTTCTTTCCTGCCCTGAGAGTCCTGAAAGAATAGTTCAAGACAGTTTCTTCCACAAAAGCACGAGTGCACTGCTCTAGGGATGTGTCAGCAGCAGTGTTCCTCATTAAGGGAAAGTAATTTTTTTGCTCAACTAGGCACAGATAACAGCTCAGCTAAACGATCAGACCAAGCTTTGGCTGTCCTATCCAAGGAAAGATGTGGACCCATTGAAAAAGCTCCAAAGGAACACAAGGATGGTCAGAGGTCTAGAAAACACAACAAACAAATAATTAGACTAGAAGACTGAGGAAAGACACAGGTTTATGTAACAGTTTGCTGAAAGGATGAAAGATGTTCTCAGCATCCCCTAGGAACTGAAGCAATACTAATGACCTTCAATTGCAGTTAAGATGATTTAAGTTAGACATTAGATAAACTTTCTCACAGTAAGGATAATAAAACATTAGAAAAGATGCTTGGGGAACATTGTGGAAGGTTTTTAAGAACAGAACAATACATATTTATCAGAAATGGCACAGAAGGAGTTGAGTATCCTACAGGGTAAATTAGACCAGACACCTTCTCCTATCAATCTGTGTCTCAGGCTTAAGCATGTACTAGACTACAGAGATGGTATGTTTGTAGGACCAGTTGGGTAAATTTGCAGGATTGTCTGAATCAGCTTATACTACATCTGTAAAAATGTATACATGGTAGATCTTAAATACTTACTAAGCACAGCATTCAGAGCCAAACTGTTCCCTCATTTTAGAGGGCCCTGACTGTCCCTATTTTAAATGCATTGAACTTGTTAATGCCCTTCAGAACCATCTTCTTTGTAGAACTTCACCAGACCTACATTAAGTCTGTACCCATACCACAAGACTGTAGTCTGAAATATTTCTGTTTGCAATCAGGTGCCCAAGCAAACATCTGACAAAGCCCACAGATGGACAACACAGCCCTAACATGATACGGTTATTAACACGCTTGCAAACACAGGCCATCTAGAGATGTTAAAAAATATCTTTCTGCTCCAGTGAGAGAAGACACTTGGGTAATAAGTCCCCCCACTTTCTAAAGGGGATGTTGAACTCTAGCTTCCTTCCCACAGTCTTTCCCATGCTGGCAGATGCTGACAAAGACTTTTCAATCACATGCCATACATGCTTTTAAACTACATTCCCAACCCTACAGCAAATTATTAACATAAGATCCCTTTTACATAGATCTAAATGATCTTTCACCTTAAGCTGTAATCTTATCTTCACAGAGGTGGCTCAGACACTATTGCCATCGCATCAGGATCCAAGCACCTTGCTGTTTCCCACATCTGAAAGACTGCAGTCCATGGAAAGCGCATGGATTCTTCCTCCATTTGCTATTTCACAAGAGCTTCAGAATATAACCCTAGGTAAAAAGAAGTTTACTTCTATGTTCTTACTTCTGAACATAGCTGTCATCAACTTCTTTATCCATCTTTCAAGGTATCTCTGGTTTCCTATATTAGAACCCATGCAGTCTTCCCACTATTATGACCTAAAGATTCACGTCCTTCTGAATTAATCCCTCCCTATAATTTACATTAGGTAATGTATAAAGAATAGTATAAGAGTAGATTGTGATTTTACTCAGTCTTGCAAATTGGCCCCTATCGTAAAGTATAGAAAACACAAACATTTGACATTGTCCTGCATGAAATCCTTATCTCTAAATTGGAGACATGGATTTGACGGATGGACCACTCAGTGGATAAGGAAGTGGCTGGATGGTCACACCCAAAGAGTTGCGCTCAATGGCTCAAGGTCCAAGCGGAGACCAGTGATGAGTAGCATTCTGTAGGGGTCAGTATTGGGACCAGTGTTACTTAACACCTTTGTGGGAGACATGGACAGTGGGATTGAGTGCACCCTCAGCAAATTTGCTGACGACACCAAGCTGTGTGGTGCGGTTGACACGCTGGAGGAAAGGGATGCCATCCAGAGGGACCTTGACAGGCTTGAGAGGTGGGCCTGTGCAAACCTCATGAAGTTCAACAAGGCCAAGTACAAGGTCCTGTATGTGGGTCAGGGCAATCCCAAGCACAAATACAGGCTAGGCAAAGAATGGACAGAGAGCAGCTCTGAGGAGAAGGACTTAGGGGTGTTGGTTGATGAGAAGCTCAACATGACCCAGCAATGTGCACTTGCAGCCCAGAAAGCCAACTGTATCCTCGGCTGCATCAAAAGAAGCATGACCAGCAGGTTGAGGGAGGTGATTCTCCCCCTCTACTCTGCTCTCGTGAGAACCCACCTGGAGTACAGGTTGCCCAGGGAAGTTGGGGATGCCCCATCCCTGGAGGTGTTCAAGGCCAGGTTGGATGAGGCTTTGAGCAACCTGGTCTAGTGGAGGGTGTCCCTGCCCATGGCAGTGGGGTTGGAACACGATGATCTTTAAGGTCCCTCCAACCCAAAGGATTCTACGATTCTGTGAAATGAGATCCAAAAATGGCAGGAAGGAACATTTTTGTCACAGGTTGCAGGAACTCCCTGTGTTCTGATGTTCCCCCTTACTCCTTGAGCCTACCAGCAGACTTCACCTAACAATTTGATTTGTCACCACATTTTATCATCCTACAGCTTACTTGGTACCCACTCACATATTCATAGCTCTTCAAACTGGGCAGATACGCAGCACTCACAGTAATCCAATCCCAGTCAGGGTGTCTGACACCTCCAGAAGTGGAGTGATGCTGAGACACCCAGTGCTTGCCTGATTAATCTGGAATTATTCTTAATGCTAAACACAGCTCAATAGTATATAGAATAAACCAAACATATTCTCATAAAATCCCCAAACAGTAAATCCATGATTAGTGTTGGAAATAGAAGATTAAACAGTAACATGCTTTAATAATTACTTCGTACATGAGCTCTGTTTCAGAATCTGATGATGGAGCACTCAGACACCAGGGCTGGGACTGATTCCTGGCAGAGTTAAGAGTTGGTTTTCAGAAATTGTGTCTGTTTCCCAAGGGGACACTTCATGTGGAAACATAATAGTGAGCTTCTGCACTTTCTGAGGATCTCAGCTTGTGCAAGCACACTCCCAGGGATTCCTGCAAACTTAATGTTAGGAATGAAGGCAAATCAAGGTAACTGCTGATGACAGCCCTGTTAATGAGATATGTCTTTGATAGGTAAAGTATCACAGTACCAGGCAGTCTCCTGTTGGGCAGCTTTGGACTGTCATCTAAACTCAGATTTTAGTAGATCATCCAATCATACAAGGAAGGGCCTTGAAGTTTACATAAGCTTTCCATAACACAAAATGCCAAAAAAAAAAAAATCAAGCAAGAACATTGCAATAATAGAAAGGAACACTGTCCTTATTCTTTGATATTTAAGCATTAGAAATGAGATATACTTAACTGCCATAATGAAATAAAATCATCACCTGAGAGGTATATTGTGATACGTCTGTGTAAAAGTTACTATAAGATATTACTGTTCAGGAAAGCACTATACGAGACCTGACAAATGTGTTGGACTAAAAAGAACAGATATTTAAAACTCTTTAAATAAACATAAACCTAGATATGCTTAAGCAAATGAAGTAGTTGTGATCAAGGACAACACTTTACAGTACCATTATAATCTTAAATTTCAGTAGAAGTGAGGCAAGTGCAGAATTTTCAGAGTCTTTCTCAGTATCTGCCATTGTGATTTGCAGGTCAGAGGCTGTGTGAGGTGATAGGCACGCTGCTCATTGAAAAAACAAATGTCATCCACCCAGTCGAATGCAAGCTAAGAAAGGACAACAGCTGAAGTGGCTTGCTTCTGAGTTTACAAGGCACTGGCAATTAGTTATCACACAATGTAAAGCAGATTTTTTTAAGATAATTTATCTTTTAAATTATTTTCTATATTTTAGCTTTGAATTAATCTGTTTATGACTAAAATCTAAACTTGAATCTTTTAAATTGTGTTTGAGATTATCCTGATTATATGTTGAATTAGTCTTGTTAGTGTTGGGTTTGGAAAAAATACAGATAAAACAAAACAGAGTGCTCTATTGTATTTCAGATAGTGATCACCTACGTATTTTCAGTCAAAGTCTCCCAAGGTACGTGATGCCAATTTAAGGATGCCACAGAAACTCTACATTACCAACATATTTCCATCTTAATGCAGTCAGAGAAATAATTAAAAAAAAAAAATCTTCAAAACCCCTTGCAAAATGATGCTGTAGCTAAGTGGTTGTGTTCAGTTACTTCATAGGAAAGAATGATTTGCAACGTCTTTCACAAATGGAAATAATGTAAGAAAAGCAATGGGGAGTCCTGTTATCCCTAAATAAAACCCATAAGAGGTACAGTTTCTCAAAAAGGAGTCTAGAGGGCAATGTAACGCTTCTCTTCTTGGAAAGTAGTAGATGATATAACAAGGGGCAATGGCCACAAAACTGCATCTCAGGAGGTTCAGACATCAGGAAAACTTTTTCACTTGGGGGAAGGCAGGAACAGAACAAGTCACCCAGAGAGACTTGGACCCCTTCATCCTCAGAAGTTTTTAAAACTCAACTAGGCAAAGCCATTCTTGATCTCATGTTGTCTTGGCTACTGCTCTGCTTTGAGTGGGAGGTTGGCTACACAACCTCCAGAAGTCCCTTCTAGCCAACATGCTCCATAATCCTATGAGGCTGATGAGATTTCTTTACTATCATTCAGTATCGGATAGCTATTTTTTTCCTCATAATTCATTCCTTTCCTTTTCTCTCTCTCCTCTCTAAAGGGCAAGCAAACACTTCCCCAAGAGTTGTTCATTCCATTAAATTCCTAACAGCAACTATCGGATGCCTCTTCTTTTTTCCTATACCTGCCAACACATTTTACGATGAGGAAGATGGCAACTCAACTCAGTTATCTCTAAAAATCATTCCAGCTGATGGCTCTCCATCGGGATCAGAAAGCTGGCTGCAATTTAACACCTCTCAGCAAACCATGCATGGCTATCCCCTTGATATTGACTTCCAGTATTCACCTCAGGAGTTTGCACTGTCTGCCACAGATTCCGGAGGACTGACTGCCTGGGAATCCTTCACCATTGAGCTTTTGAAGCCCACAAATGTACCATGCCACCATTACACCATCAGAACAAAAACCAGCTACTACTCTTTCCTGAGAGAGAGGAAAAGGATTAGTTTGTTTCTAGAGAAGCTCTCCCTCTATTTGAACTCCAGCAGTCCCAAAGACATCATGGTGACTGCTCTCAAACCTGGGTCCACAGTAATTTCATGGTATAACAGTTCACTGTGTAGGATTGCCAACGGATCTTCCAGCTTGTGCGCAAAAGATGAAATCCAAGAAGCACTAGAGAAATTAAGAGTGTCGGATGGGGATGTTAGCCCACGCTTTGTACAAGCAATGTTGCCAGAATACAAAATTGATGTAATTTTTAACATTTCATATAGCGAAGTCTGCTTTCCCACTACAAACCCATTTGATGGGTCTTTCAACAGTACTGTGCCTACACTTCAAGACAAAAATGACTCCACAATTAGGAAGACCCCAAGTGCCTTAATAAGCAGTCTTTGTGTCACTATTGGGGTCATCCTGATAATATTGGTTTATCAGTTTTGCAAGTATCACAGGAAGATTCGTGGATCACAGTCTGTGATATTTCAGAGAAACTCCACATTAAACCACGCTGATGTGGAACTGGATGTCCTAAAACCTCGCAAAGTGCCTGTACACGAGTGCAGGGCTTCGGCTTCACCTTCACCTCAGTTATGGATACCACCTTCGGTACCACTTACCTCTAGGTCAATAAGACTGCCTCATACCATACCATCTTTCCAGCCACCAAAATACCAACTCCCTCCCCATTACCAAGAAGGTATGACTACCCAGAATGACCAGGGCAATATCCACAGACTTAAGTCAAGATCTTCCAAATGATATTAAATCTACAAAAAGACAAGTTGTATTAGAATGTACTAACCTTATTACCCAGAAAGAAGTCATAAGCAGTTGGTGATTTTACCATTTTTCGATTTAAAATAGAACATACTTTACCTATGCCTGATGAAAAGGCAGTGGCAAAATCAGAACCTTGAAACTAAGTACTAGAACAAAATGCCAAGTAAACAGGTAAAGGAACCTACAGATGAGGTGGATAGAGTGATATGCCTGTACAAGTCAGAACGAGAAAATGTATACCAAGCTGATGCTGGTGGGAATGAGGGGTCACAGCCAGTATTGAGTAAAAGTAACTCCATTACCAGTTCATAAACAGTTTACATAGAAGAGGCAGAACTGTCAGAAAGACTATCACAAAACATGATGTTGCCATTGAAATTGAAAGGTGCTACAACACTTGAGTCTCTGTCATCTTGTAATTATAGATCTGTATTTTCAAAAAAATGCATCCAGTAATTGTCCTTCTCTCATGGGTGACATTTCCTCTGTCCTCAATCTTTCAAAACTTTTTTTAGTGTTTCTATTAAAAACATTATATGTAGCATTTATAAAGGCAAGAGTAGCTACTTAACATGAAACTCTTCCTGTTAGGTAATTGCATGATGTACTTTTCAAAATACATTTTAAAGTTACAGGCTTGCTTTCTTACAGTAAGACTGGCTCTCTTGTCTGCTTCTACCTATGACAGTTCAAGGACCATAGGGAAGAAAATGTGTAAAAGAATTTCTAAAAACTTGTCAAATATTTTTAAATCCTTTCAGTTTAATAATTACCATATACAAAATTTAAACCATAATTTAATTATGGATTAAACTACTTAATCTGTAACTTCCATTTTTAATCTGTAAACTGCTTTAGAACTGAGAAAAACTTCCTCAAACCTATAAGCACAGTGTGAAATAGGACCAAAGTACCACCAGTACCACCACATAGAAAGAAAAGGAGATCCATACAGAATGCCCTTTCCAGAGCTGCCACAGGACTTTACTGGAGAAGGTGGATTGCCAAAGAGCCTCAGACCCCTAACATTGCAACTCTGGAGGTACAGTTTCACTAAGCTGCCTAGGAACAAGAACTCACAGGGTAACTATGCTGTGAGGGTGTGTGCTCTTGCTGACATGGTATGTAGTAGTCACCTATTGTTCTGATGAACTCAGACTGAGCAGAGGTATAGAAGCCACCATGGATACTGGGCAGCCCAGCCACCACAAACATAGCTGTAGCATACCGAGCAGACACTGAAGACCTGCAAGTTAGCCAAAAAATAGCTTTATCAGGCTAAAGAACACAGACACAAATGCATACTCTTACTGTAAGGAAACCAGGCAGAACTGGATCCAGTAGGAGCAGGTTGCTGACCAGTCCAAAGGGAATCCTGCCCAGGGACAGATCTGGGAATTGTTCACAACCAGGCAATGAGAACAGCTCTCCAGTTTTCCATTTACGTTGTAGTGCAGATTAATGTTTGCAGACAACCAGATGCCAGCATGACATACCACCACAGGTCCCTGCAGCCTCTGCTTGCTTGCCTTCTCTCCAAACTTAAGATTCACAACACCCAGTAGTCCCAACAACAGTGCTGCTCAACCAGTACTCATGGCATAGAAAGAGAATTTTAACAGCTTCCTAACCACAAGTGTACCAGGAGCTACAGGACCAAAGAATTTCAGCAGTTTAAATTACATTTATGTGTACATTTGTCCTGGTTTCAGCTGGGATGGAATTAACCTTCTTCAGAGTAGCGAGTGTGAGGCTGTGTTCGGGATTTGTGCTGAGCAGAAGGCTGATAACATACTGATGTTTATAGTTCCTGCCAGGACAGTCAAGGACTTCTCAGCTTCTCTGCTGTGCCCGTGTCTGCAGGTGCAGAAGCTGGGAGGGAGCACAGCCTCAATTACTAGCCTAGGATTCGACCCAAATTGGCCAATGGTGTATTCCATATAATGCATGCCATGCCCAGTATATAGATGAGGAGCTGCCCAGGAGTTCTCTTTGTCCCTCGCAGTTGTCTCTCTCTGGGTCGCCCCTCTCTCAGGTTGTCTCAGTCTCTGGGACTTTTCTGGGATTGCAATTTCAGGACTCTCCCTGCTCTGTGATCATTAGCTAAGAACCGGCTGAGCCTTGGTCATCAGGTGGTGAGCAGTATCACTGTGTATCACTCATTTGTATATAATTACTATTATCATTATTACTCTCAATGTTTTTGCAGTTTAGTTATTAAATTGTTCTTATATCAACCCACGAGTCTCTTTTCCCTTTACCCCTTTAATTTTCTCCCCCACCTCTGGAAGGGGGGGAGGGTGAGTGAGCAGTTGTCATGGTGTTTTGCTGCCAGACAGGGTCAATACCACAACAGTCCTCTTTTTGTGCCCAAGGTGAAGCAGTTGAGATAGTGACAGGCAAACTCCCAATAAGCATTTATTATGTTTCCCAAGGTGTCACTGTGGGAAAAAGTATATGGATTGTTCTAGGAGTTCGTTGCAGTCAAGTGATATAGCACCTTGGCTATGGGGTATGCTGTTGGCCAGTTTGGTTAGCCTCACCATTTCCAGGTGATGCCTTGAGAAAGGTATTTTGATACTGTATTTTAATAGACGCAGAATTTTTCTCTTTGTCTAATAAAGTATTTAATTCCTTTGCATATTTAAGGCATGTAGCTGAATATTAATGGCACATCAGGAGGTGCAATACACACAATTCCCCAAGGCACAGGATAAGCTTTTCACCTATACTTCCCTAGACTAGCAACAAACTGCAGGAAGCTGACACTTACACAGTCCCTAGGTTCCAGACTTTAAAACTCCTTTAGCAAACAAGAAAAATATTGATATGCAGTACAACCTAATTTAAAAAAAAAAAACCATCAAACAGAAACTTATGAGTAACTATAACTCCATGGTAGTTTTCTCCATCAGAACATCTGATAGGATATCAAGAGATGTGGTAATACAGGACATCCTATTTTCAATTAAGTAGTGAAAATAAGTCTTGAGAATTTAGGATCTCCAAAAATTACACAATGCTTCTGTAAAAGCTAAGTTTTAGAATATGATAAACATATTATCTTGCAAGTACTCTTTAATCACTCTGTAAAAATGTGAAATCATTTAACACATGTGCATCACCGTGGCTAAATAATCACCCTGAAACTATACATGGTACTTTAACACAGCTGAAGAAAGGACTCAGATACCAACGTAAGCAAAGAATACTTGCATGATACTTGTGGTCAGATCTAGTCATCACAACTATGGTATTTAAAGTTTTATACAAGCTAGAATAAGGCAACAGATGCAGATCAGAGGAAGGCTGATATACTCGGAATGCTTACCTATTCATCCTTCCTTAGCCCATTCAAATTGACCCTTTTGGAAGCCAACTCAAAATCTTGCAAGGGACTATATCACAAAACACCAGGTGAGAGAGTTTTCCTGTTTGAGAATTCTACTCTTCATTAAGAAAAAAAAAAATATTCTACTCAAAGAAACTGAAGACAGATCACATACTTTGTCACCTCACAGCCATTAATATCCAGAATGTCCCTCCATGACATTCAAAAAGCTTAGACCTAAAACCGCAGATATCTTAGAGGGCATATTTCAGAAAAAAAATAATGTAATGATTAGCAAAAATTTTAGTTTATTTTTGCTTACAAACAAATACTTAACTCCAGCACAACAAGCCAAAAGGCTTTGCTTTTCAAAGATCATTTCTAGTCAATTTTTAAAAAGTTCTTAAACCAACAACTTTTATCTGTAAAACCACTCTCCTACCCCTTAGTTTAAAACCAACACTAGCATTTTCTCAGCTCAGTGACTAAGTACTCTGTGTGCAATCTTTTCCATAATTCTGGACTCCTGAGGAAGTTTCACATAAATAAAAGTATTCATGAACCAAAATTAACAATGTTATCAGTTAATTATCAATTACTTGTATTTTTTTTTAAACAGTCATCACTGATTTTGAAATATTAAACAATACTTAAGGGAAAGACCTTTAAACTCTTAACATTTTTGATTACTTGATTTAGTCCATGGCAGCATGGGTTTTCTTCATCCTAAAAACATGACTATAAAATACTTCAGGACAGCTCCTATTTGCACACTATTCATTTAATGCGATATGTGGATTTCATATTTCATAGCAAAAATAAGAATAGAAAAATGTAAAAACCAAAACAAAGCTATACAATTGTACTGAAATGGTACCAATATTAATTCCAGCATTAAATATTTTTGCAATTCAGCCAAGTTTTGTCCAAAAAACCAAAATTAATCTTCACTGCCGGCCTGCTTTTCCATTTTCTGTTGTTTCCATTCTGAAATGCAAGACAACAATTGGTAAGGCTTACTGTTGGAAACAGAATCAACAGATTAAGAAAAAAAATCAGACAAATATTTTTTTAATAAGTATTTTGTACTTCACTAACCAACCTGTCTCTTCCTGCCCCCAACATACACAATCTTATCTCGTCTTAATACTTCTTTAAGCAGTAATCAGTACATAAAGGAAAGGTTTCTTCAAAGAAACTTTCCAGCAGCAACAGCAAAAAGCTATCCATTATCAACCTCACCAAAAGACAAAAGCCCATACTCATGTGACTACACAGAATCTATTTTTAAAATTTGAGCTTCAGCAGTTTGTTTCGAGGTCTTAATTTTCACCTTACTTACACTGATAATTGACTACCACCATCTCACATACTTACAAGGAGGGTGGTTCGGTTTTTCAGTATTTTTTGGTCAAACATGGACAACCGTCAACTTCACTACAGCACAGCACAAGATTCAACCACTCTACTATCAACAATATTTTTCTATTAGCCATTCCTTTCGAAGCTAAAGCAAGAAACAGACTGGAACAAGAAATCTCAGCTTAGCTACTGTTTAACTGCCTTAAGTTTAGGAGTTATGCTGCAAGGGCAATCATTAAGGCAGACCATTTATCAGCACTCAGCTTTGCTCAGCACAGATGCAAACAACTGAAAAGCAAACACTATTGTAGTTCTCCATCAGTACTGAGAGATAAAGGAATGTATTTATAAATTTTAATCCTCAAAAGAGTAAGGAGTCTTTTTAACGCTGTAACTGAAGTATTCCTCCATACTACATACTGACTACTGCTAAGATATTTGTAGTGATCCATTCACTGATACAAACCCATTTTCTTCTTTCAGATGTTGATATAGCTCAGCTTTATTGTTGACGGAGTTCAAACGACCAATAAATTCCTGGTGTTTCCTAGAGTTGGCAGTATTAATCCTGTTGCTCCATAAAGACAGCAAGGACATTGGCCCTAAAATTGCAAGTAAAAAGAGTCTAAGTGATTTAATTTCTGAATTCCTGAACATTACATCATTATAAAGGCTTAGAAGAAATTACAGACTACAGTAGTACAACATATTAAAACCACTAATATTAAACAATCTTATAATACAGGCTAAATAAATATAAAATATGCAAAGTGGTAATAGCTGAGTAGGTGCTTCACATGAGACTGATTTTGCTTCAAATGCAGAATCTGAACGTTGGCTCGGCCATTGAGGCAGATGATAATAGCTCACACCAAGAAAGAGAAGTTGGTGAGAACTATCCATTCGACAACTATACTGCTTAGGCATGTTTATATCATGTCATCAGAAGACAGTGATTTCTGATACCTGCCCTTAGATAGCATTTCTGACATACAGTAGCTCAAATAGCACCAGCAGAAATTTGTCCTGTCAACCCAAGTGCCTATCAGTAGACCCACACAGTATCGATATCTCTCTCTTTACATAGACCTGTTGAGGTTGACACATTTATCATTAATTTCTCAACACCAAGAGTTTAATTAAAAATTATCCACACTGACTTAGCTTTAACTCCAAAAAGATTCATCTCATTACTTTAGAAAATACAGACTGATAAAACAACTTCTATCTTTAAAAGAAATAATCTGTTGCAATTATTCTGGTTTACCTTTTGCCTTTTCAACTGTGGGCATTTCATCCATTGTAATAAGAGGCTTTTTGTTGGGTGGCTCAGGAGAATCAGGGGAATCTTTGATAACTTCAGCTTCTGCTAGTTCTTCTTTTTCACGATCTAAAAGACCTTTTAACCTTTTTGAGAGGGAAGGAAAAACAGTAAAGCGAAATATGTTAGAGCAGCACATATGATTCTTGATACCATTCTGTACTCCTCAAAGACATACACAACCCATACCATAAGAAAATTTATTTTGGCCCCTTGGAATGCATGAAAAGCAATAGGAAGACTAGCCAAATAATCCTCTGGATAAAACCTTAAGTAAAGGAAGGATCTTAAAATTTCATTTCAGTTAGTTAGCAGTATTTATGAGACACTTGATCATTCTGAATTTTGAAGGAAAGAGTAAGTAACAATGAATGCACAAATATACCACACCATTTCCTACTATCTTTTCTACGTGAATCCAGACCTATTCCATAACCAAATCCCTTTTATCTCAGTCCCCATTTTTGATCCACATGTGAAAGTAAAAGCTATTGTAGGAATGCATTCGATCATACACAGAAAGGCATGAAAGGTTACCAGCACGATGACAATAGGTCCTCCTATCCTAAACGACTGTAGTATGCACAGAACATATGCAAATTAAGCTTAGTACCATGAGAGATTTTTGATTTCTTTAGAATAGTAATCTGAAAGATGGATAACAGAAGAGACTGACAGACGCTTACCACTTAGAGAAGTTACAATAACATAATGAATTATAGACAGTAGGTATATGAACAATCAATCCTGATGTTCAACTAAAGAGAAGAGCCAAATCAATCTGGATTTTTTATCTGCCTGAACACTAAACTACCTACAGCTCAAGAGAAAACAAGTGCCTGTCCTGAGTTTTCAGTCATGCTTTATATTTCTACAAAACAGTTTAAATGTCTAATAGGTGGTGTGGTTATGATAAAATCCATAGCAATTCCTCAAGCTGCAAAGCCCTGCTAAGTGGTCAACAACTTGTCCAAGAACCATACTGCTTGTAAAATACGTTAATTTGAAAAGTTTGATAAGCAGGCATCATAATAAGATGACCATTTCCCAAGCTTGGTAATGGTGACTGATCCAAAAACCTTGGGATCCACACTCGCTAGTAGTAAGCCAAGGTTACAAGCATGAACACATCAAATTGAAACCTGCAACTGTTTCATCACAATTCCCCTCCTCTTTGAAGTAGGGCAGGACAAAAGCTATCATGCTACAGTTTTATTTCACTTCAGAAAATTTACCTTTCTGATTCTTGCCATGGCTTATCTGATTCATAGTCTTTGCCCAACTTCTCTGACTTGTCTTCTTTGTCTTCTCTCTTTCTACCTCGTTTCTTGCGCTCCTCTTCTTCTGGGGGTTTGCTCCTGCAAGCCATCAAACATTCTAAGACTCGCTGGTGTTTATCAGAGTTGTTTATGTGTGCTCGTACAAGGGTCTCCAATTCATTCCACATAATCCGGTACTGTTCATCTCTAAACGGGTCCAGAAAAAACAATATTACATACACAGTTGCCTACATCATTAGACCATTGATTAAGGTTAAAAAACAGATCTTAAGAAACAAAAAAACCCCCTAAAACCAAAAATAACTCTGAACAGATTCTGTCCTCTTGTACTGGTGGTCTATCCACCTGGGATTACTCCATGCTTGAAACTTGAAACCACAGTGTATGTAACATTTCCCAATTAACATCCAGACTTAGATTTAAATTGAAATAGACTATGTCCACCAAAATCAAACTCAATGTCCACAAGATCTCACTGCCAAAAGGCACTTCTGAATCCTCTCAGGTGTTTGCCAACTACGCAATGTCAGGATATGCAGAGGGCCACTCATGTACTGACATGCAAATTAGCTACTATTTAATTATTTGGATTAAAAAAATTTAGAAAGACTTGTACCATGCTATTCTAAGTAACTTCCAGTCATGTGGGAAAATCTTCTGAATTTCTTTTCAGACAGTTCTTGGAAATACAATGCACACATCACAATGACTGAGACATCAGATATACTATGCTTGTCTTAAAGGAGTAGCTCATATTTGAAATAACTGCTTCAAAAGGATTTGACTTCTCTAATATAACCCAATTTTAAAGACTGTTCATTTACAGTGTTTAAATTTTCCTTTTTATTAATTTGAAATTATTTAATTTTCTCTGTCCTAACGTGTATCAATCTCTTATTTTTCTTGATTA
This sequence comes from Pterocles gutturalis, assembly GCF_000699245.1. Classification (NCBI taxonomy): domain Eukaryota; kingdom Metazoa; phylum Chordata; class Aves; order Pterocliformes; family Pteroclidae; genus Pterocles; species Pterocles gutturalis. The sequence goes on along the minus strand of NW_010100104.1, from coordinate 18,326 downwards.
CTATCTTTGTTTTCATATTTTTTAACATACCCACAATTCTTGGGTAAAGTGATGTATTTTTTTTCTTAACATACAGCAATATCAGTATTGTGATAGCCCCTAAATAATGCAAAGTATTCACAGCATTTGTTCTGTGTACATACAGCATTTAGTCTGCTACATATTACTCTTGGCAAAACGTTAAAATTTTGGTATGAAAACAGTATCAGTAAGAGTATTTCTGAAAAAAGTCCAGCATTGACAAAAAGAGATATGCATGTAACCTTTTTGGACCCTTTCCTCTGGTACCAACTGTTGAAATTGGCAGTGGATCGTTTTTCCTCTCCATGTCTACCAAATTGTATATTGTTTTTTGACAATTCAGAACATCCTCATCAGTCATTGCTTCTTTTACAATCACACTGGCTAACGGCACTACCTGTAAGACAAAACAAAAGTCAACGAGAAGAAAATCTGTGTATGTAGCAGGAGAGGAACAGGAAGAAGAAAGAAATCAAAGGCAACAGAACCATGGAACAAACCCCCCTCTTATCATCAATTTAGTAATAACTCTGAGCAGGTATAAGCAGATGCATATATTCTTTACCCAGGAGCACTGTAGCTGTCAGGTTCAAATATTCCACCCTATTTAGATGGCATTCCAATAATATATTGACATTAAATACAGGGTACTTTCGTGAAAATAAAGCTGAAAATAAACTGATTTTGTGGCAAGCGATCATCATAAAATAGAGTTACTATTTCATCAAGTAGCAAGGTGAAACTTAATCTAGAACAGAATAAAAGGTTACAAACCTCAGGGTACTTACAGCTTGCATGTTGAAGATGGTAGTCTGAGAAATAATCATAGGCCAGTAACGAGTATGTTTCTCTAACTGATCTTTTGCACGTTCCAATGGAATTTCAAGACTTCCATCGATCTTATATCTGGGCTCTAGAAAAGGAGTTAATCGGTTTTCCCTCATAAATTCACCAAAATCCTAATGATAACCAAACAAGATACAATTAGGCATTTCTCTAACACAGTAACTTTCATTGAATGGGTAAAACAGCATTATCTCTCATCACTAAACGTGTACCATCCCCACCACTAAATTTTGCCCTAACAACCAGAGCCCTGATTCTGGCTTTCAGATGTACATTAATTGGGAGAACACAAAAATAGTTGTATAAAATTATGGGTTAAAAACTGATGCAAGGTTTTTGATGAGGAGGCCTTCTGGATCTGTAATGTACTTCATGTATGGTAAGAGTTTATTACATTTTTGTGGAAACCACTTCTTGTTTACAACAATACAAAGGATGTGTTGAAAAAAATAAAGGAAAAAAAATCCCAAAATTAATGCCAGCTGGTTGTTTGCTCCATATCCAGGGTTCAAAGCTGACAGCTTCATCTTTTCTATTTACTGTACAAACCATTCACATGCAATCTATCCTTCCGACAGTAAGCAGGATATAGTCTGACATATATCCAGCCCACAGAAAAAAACTTGCCAAGAAAAATGTTATCCTAGAATCAGAACAAACTTTAATTACTCAGAGTGAATAAGGAGGCAAATACTTCTGTTACACGGAAAGGATTCTATGAAGCAGGTGCAACAACAAGCAGATGTACTGCTTTGTACTAAATATGTATCAGCAGTACAAAAAAAACCCCAGTTTGACCATGCAACCCACTCCAGTTCTCAAGAAAGCATACCAACATTTCCGCTATGCATCTATTGCATCAGATCTCTTGTCATCCGAGATAAGCAACAACTTAAGGAAAAAGAAAAAAAGAAAAAGAATCTTACTGTAATCCTGTAGTCAGTGACTCTTCCACCACACCCTTCACTAATTGATGGGGGATCTTCTAGAATTGATCTTGAGCTGCTTAATACATGCAAAAAAATTTCTCCTCCATGGCTGCTGAGCATGTGACTAATTACTTTAGAGCCAGACTTGCGTGGCTGTTCCAACAAAACAGAACGACCTGTTGGAAATTAGATCAGTTTCATTAGCTACTGCATGCTGCAATTTTAAATTAAGAACTACATATACATGACACAGCTCTCTCCTTTGAGTATTTAGTCTATGTCTTTACACAGAACATAGTGTCATATGCTCTTAAATTTTACACAGAAAGATAAAAAAGCCTCTTGTCCTGGACCAACCAGTCACTTTCTCTGTAGGACAATATTCTTATGAAAAACACACGTTTTTAAGACATGAAAACGGTATATTGTGCAAGGGCAGTTTGGTACTTTTAATTATCAGATTACATTGCATACTAAACTTATTTGGCCCTATTGCAGAAACTCTCTCATTAAAAACAACTTCTAAAAAACAACAAAATAACCTACTTGAATATAAATCATATATATTGATACTATTTTTTAACGCTTAAAATGGATACGGCTTTTCAGACAGAGAAATAAGAATGCCTTTTTCTTATTTACAGTAAAATACGCTAAGCATAAAAGGGTGCATTCTCCAAATAAGTTGTTTGTTATGAGGAAGCAAAAACAGAAGATCAGTAGAGTGGTTATCTCCTAATAAAGGAGACAGTGAAATATGCAATTAATTTTGGTTCTAATGATTTTTATTAATCAAAAGTACTTTTTCAGTACAGAATCTTTAGAAAAAAATACATAAAATGTAGTGTTTATAAAAACTAGTGCACATTTATTTAGACATTCAAATTACTTGACTGAAGAAAACATCCCATGAAAAGAATGTTTGTAATGAAACTTCGTTTGCAAACTGTTACAAAATCCCACATGTAATTAACATTGACTACATATTGCGCGTTTGGAAGCAGCAGCTTTGGCTTACTTTTTTAACATTTATTTAAATGGCAACGTCCTACAGCAAGATTATTCATGGCAGCGGGCAAGATCTTGCAGATAGGCAAAAGATAACTAAACCTAACCTACTCTTTTTGACCGATCCCAGTACACATTGTCTGCTTCAATTGACTAACATACTTAGTTGCTCATAACCCAGTTAAAAGAGCTTTCTGAGGCTGCCCAGCATCTGCTAAAAATCAGCCATAGACACAAGTTGCCAATATTTTGCAATAGTCAGTGTCATCATTGTGATCAAGTTCACTATCACCTACCGAAAGCAGGGTTTCCTACTAAACAGAATAAAGTGAAAAGTATTGTACATTTGGATTCAAAAAAGAATGACCAGAATTCAATACCTGCTCCTTCTTTACACCTTTCCTCCCATCTTCAAGTTTCAAAACACATCCCATTTGCCTTTGAGTACTTTAACAACTTTCTTCTCTTATTTATATGACATGTTAAAATAAATTTGACATTTTTACAGTACATAGGCATTTGGTGCTATACAAACCAAAATGTGGTAAGTCCTCTATTCACAATATTAACAGCTAAAACATTAAATAACTAGCCAAGGATAAATTTACCATTAAGGAGAAAGTTAGTAAGGCATGAAGAAGGTCTGCTATTTACATCTACTGGTGAAATTCTGTACGCTCCAGTGCAATAGTGCAGTTCTGAAAAACAAATGAGTAGAAAAGTTGAGAGTGTAGTTCCATGCACGCACAACACATCCTACAAAACACAGTGCACATTTATTATTATTAATTTATTTATTATTTATTCCACAATCAGTAGAACTAGCAAGTCTAGCTGTCTCCCAATCTAAAAGTCTGCTCCTTTCACCATCTTGCAATCATTCCAGTACTCTCAACTCCGAGAACCTAATACATTCCCAAGCCCTATTTCCAGCAGATCCGCCAGTTCTTTATCTCCTCAATTTTTTCAAGGTAGAGTCAACCTCCTCTTATTTCTCTTACCTATATTTTTGACCTACTGGTTCAAAAAGTCAACATATCTTGCCGACATGCTACACAGTGCATGAGCTGAATGCCCAGGCAGTTCCTGTGCTACCCCAAATCCTCTGTGTCTTTCTCTCCTTTACTTAGATTTGGGTAGGGACCTCTCTGTTACTCGGATGTGAAAATTAATAGAGGAACTAGTCTACTGATAGTATCATTGCATGCACCTAATATCCTTACAAAGCTTTTTACTTAGCACTTGAAAGATTACACTAAAGATAGTACTTTGATTTCCCTTCCCTGCCCCAAAACAAGAATGAAAACCAAAAAAGAGTCAAAGTTTCAAAGCTGTTATGTTAAAAAAGCACCACTGTGGACAAGGTACACCTGGCCCTGTGGGGGGGAAGGGGGCGGCCGCAAATTATTAGTGAATACTGTAGTCAAGGAACACCTCATGATACTTAAAGAGGAGATTGAAAAAAGACACCAAGAAAAATACTACTACCCCTCACACCTCTAAAACAAACCACTGATTAGCCAAGATCACAAGAGCATCGTACGACCATTAGTAAAGTAGGGCACAGAGAGCAGCAAGGTTTATAGTGCAAAAGGTAAAACCAGCATTAACAAGAAGCAGATTACCTCCTTGTTCAGATTCTTATCAGTGTACAGAGAGAACAGTGTTCAACTCCACTTAGAATATAAGTTTTGTAAGATACCACGTTACCTACCCACACTGTTTGTTCGAGGAGTACACCATTTTAATGTTACAGTTTCTTTAAATGTGCCTTCTCTGCTATTGCCACCTATATGATTATCACCTGCAAAATAAAGTCAGAAACAGTGTGTTATAACATGATTGACCATATTTCCTTTATTTTAGCAAAAAACTCTAAACTTTCAAGGTACAAAATATTTATAACATGAGCATATACAAAATGTAATCTAATTTTGGAAAGCTAGATATCTAACCTAAGCAAAAAAGTAATTAGCAGTGGCAGTTGAAAAAATAACCTTTTAAAATCAGCAGCTGTTGCATATATTTTAAAAAACAATTCAGCGAACAAAATACTGCAGCTTCAGAATATGTTCCATGGGTTTGAGTCAAGATTTAGGAAATTATAGATATGTTTTGGTTTATCTATAATAAGCAATATTTTTCTTTAAAATGATTAGGACTTAACGACAATGTCTTTTCAAATTTTCCACACAGAAATCAGTACTCTTATGAAATGTTAGAGCTGATCATTTCATATATATATTATATCCCAAGATCAAAACTGAAACTGATCTAAAGGAACATTTGACAAGTTGGGCTTTTTTGGGGAAAGAATTATTTAGTCTCATCATCCAGCACCTTTGTTATATCAAGATCCAATCTGAACATCTCTCAACATATTTTACTGGCTGTAGATGCTTTATCACTAAAATACTCTCATACAACGTCTCACTGATAACTGGTCTGGCAAAAATCAGTTTAAGTCTTTAAAACAAATATTATCAATATTCTCTAATACATTAAAGTATGTTTCTACTACCGAGTTATGATCTTTGACACACATATTCTTAGGAAAGAATTAACCGAGTCTTGCATGAAGTTTCATAATTACAGTAGCTCAGTCACTCAATATGCTCAAATACACAATAACTGGGAAGAAGTGGACACACATCAACATGCAATATGTTAGGGTTTAGATTAATCTTTCATGTGAGAAGCTTTCTTTCCTCAGACATGGAAAAAGCTGAGGTACTCAATAAGCGCTTTGCCTCAGTCTTCACTGGCGGTCAGGCTTCCCATGTCTGTCACAACCCTGAACCTCTAGGTGAGGGTGAGAGGTAACACTCTCCCACTGTAACAGCAGAACAAGTCCGAGACCACCTCATGTCACTGAATGTATGTAAGTCTGTGGGGCCAGACGATATGCATCCCAGGGTTCTGGAAGAGCTGGCTGATGATATTTGAAAAAACATGGCTGTCGGGGGAAGTCCCCAGTGACTGGAAAAAGGGAAACATTACTCCCATTTTTAAAAAAGGGAGAAAAGAAGACCCAAGGAACTACAGGTCGGTGAGCCTCACCTCTGTGCCTGGGAAGATCATAGGGCAGATCCTCCTCAAAGCCATGTTAAGACACGCACGAGACCAAGAGGTGATCCGAGACAGCCAACGTGGCTTCACCAAAGGCAGATCTTGCCTGACCAATCTGGTGGCCTTCTATGATGGAGTGATGGCATCGGTGGGCACCTGGGGCAATCCCAGGTACAGGTACAGACTGGGAGAAGAACTCCTTGAGAGCAGCCCTGAGGAGAAGGACTTGGGGGTCCTGGTGGACGAGAAGCTGGACATGAGCCAGCAGTGTGCGCTTGGAGCCCGGAAGGCCAACTATGTCCTGGGCTGCATTAAAAAAGGTGTGGCCAGCAGGGAGAGGGAGGTGATTCTCCCCCTCTGCTCTGCTCTTGTGAGGCCCCATCTGGAGTACTGTGTCCAGGCCTGGGGTCCCCAGCACAAGAAAGATGGGGAGCTCTTGGAACGGGTCCAGAGGAGGGCCACAAAGATGATCAGAGGGCTGGAGCACCTCTCCTATGAAGAAAGGTTGAGGGAACTGGGCTTGTTTAGCTTGGAGAAAAGAAGGCCTCACTGAGGCCTTCCAGTACTTGAAAGGAGCCTATAAACAGGAGAGGGAGCAACTATTTACAGGGGTTGATATTGACAGGATGAGGGGGAATGGTTTTAAACTAAGAGAGGGGAGATTTAGGTTGGATATTAGGTGGAAATTTTTCACACGGGGGGTGGTGAGGCACTGGAACAGGTTGCCCAGAGAAGCTGTGGATGCCCCATCCCTGGAGGCATTCAAGGCCAGGCTGGATGGGGCCCTGGGCAGCTGCTCTAGTGTCTGGCAACCCTGCCCACAGCAGGCAGGTTGAAAGCAGATGATCTTTAAGGTCCTTTTCAACCCAGGCCATTCTATGATTCTATTTCATATCAAAAGACATTTACTCACTAAATATTTGATTTGCTTATTAATCAGGCGGGTAACTAGCAAAAGTAGATTTTTTTTCAGTTAAATTAAAATAGCTGGAACCATTTTAGAAAGTCTCTCTCAGAATATCTAAAGGTCAAACTTACTTATCTAAAAATTCTCTAGCAACATTTCACAGAAATAAGATCAATGTAACTGAATTCCCACCTTCCTAGTACCAGAGCTATAACAGCTAAAAGATTTTTTTTAAAAACAAGTAAGAGAAACCAAAATTTACAGGCTCCAAGAACAGACCTTTTCCTCTCTCAAAGTTCTGATGGAAACAAGTTAAAGAGGAATTGCAGTCAGTTTGCTTTAGGCTTTTAGTGGTAGACTTATTCCTTGAGTCATTTTATGCTTTCTGCATGGTAACACAGGTTCAGGTGAGTCTGAATTCATTACTGTGAAATCTGATTCTTTTTCCTCAACCTTTCATCATACACTCCACTAAAATATGGAGCACAGTACTTGTAGACAACAACAAGGAGTGACCTCCTTTTTCTCAAAGTAATGGTAAACCCCTTAGGAGAAAAAAAAGCACAAACTCCCTAAAACAGCTACTTATGGACATATGATTTCAAACTTCAGAAAAGAAATATCCAGTCTTTGTTAAAGAACTCTGACATAAGTAACTCATTTGTGAAATTCCTCACTTCTTATAAGTTCAACCACCATCAACCTTCTAATATGCTTTAAAACTATATAATACAGTTTTGGATAGTAAAACAAGTATCTACAGCTTGTATCTAAATACATATATTCTACACACATAGTAAATCAGACTAAGCTTTTCATGGTACTGAATCATATAACAGAAGTAACAATCAATGCAGTAAGAGAAAACGAAGCATATACAAGACTTTAAAAGCTTCAAGTGAGACTTCAGCACTGAAAAGGCTTTCAGTCTAAGTACTCCACAACATGCTGACACAGGCTGGGGGTTTTTTCCACTGAGTGGCTTTGCTTTTGATTTTACTAATACAGAATTTTAGCCCGAGTTATTAACAAAATTTTACATCAAACTTTCCTGAACAAAATAGTTTTCCATAAGGCTTACTGTTGTGTTTTTCTAACCTCAGTTAAACAGAGTTATTAAAAATTCACCTCAGAGAACTACTAGGTAATAATTCCAAATTTACAAAAAGCATACGAGGTGTTTCAAATACAACAAGAAGCTCAAAAGCCAAATAACTGTTGTCTTTTTGAAAACAATTATTGTTATAAACAGGCCTACAGGATGTAAGTGATGTCAATTATTACTTAACGGACAGATTAAAAGCTCAATCATGCACGGAATAATTCTGCACAAATACTCACAAAGAGGTACTTTCTTTTGTAAAATCACTGCACATCTTGTCTCATCTACTTTTCATATCTCAATAAGAAGTTGATATGCCCCTCAAATCTCACACTAATATCCTGAACATATGTGAAACCTTGTCTGATGAATTTGACCTGTTTTCAATTGTTATATCCTTATTACTGTGTTAAAATATGACAACAATGACCAAAAGTCCAATGCCAACATTACAAATCAAGTTCTCGGCTTGTTATAAATAACTGAAAATGTGCTAATCATGCCTGAAGTCTACATCCATTTGAAGCTCGCAGTCTTTTGTTGTGACTACTTCCAGCAGGCTGATCAACAGCCACTTTTAGAGGACTATTCCTACTTACCACTCTTTAAAAAGTCAACGTGTGCCTCTTTGTGATGAAGAAGCTCCACATCATAGTTGGCTGATGTGTTAGCGTGTTGTTCTTCCTTTAAAAGAGAAATGTAGAAAGAATAACTATAATAAATATAATTATTTTAGCTAAAGGACACTGGTTTCATAAATGAATGATTCTACATTTACCTTTCACTCCAGAAGAAAACAAAAAGTCTCCAAAGTGCATCAGACAACAACAGGATTGCAATGTTGAGGAAACTGTTTGCTCTCTGACCTCTTTAAAGATGCAGCCATCTACTTCTTTATTTCCTTTTTTGAAACCCTATGGTCTCCTCTTTATGCAAATGCCCTAACAGTACACATGGTGTAAAATACAGGTAAAAAATAGGCTTATCTACTTCTCTTTAAATTAATGAAGAAATTAAGGAAGCCTACAAGATATTAAATACCACCAGCAGTTACAACTTACTGAGCAGCAACAATGGTCACACCAGAACAGATTGGCAATTACTTTTCATAACTAAGAATCTCAAGAATCCAAAACAAAAAAAACACACATAAAAATTATAAGTTTCTTGTACTTAAAATACATTAAAACTGTACTTGCAGCTTCAAGTCTGTGTTTAAAAAATTGATGTTTGTAAAGAGGCTGCTGCATCTTTAAACAGCTGCAGAGGACTAGCAAAAACAGAACAGTAACCTTGGCAATTTATTCCAAGTTTAGGAAAAAAAAAAAAAAAAAGAAAAAACCACAGAGAACCCAACACAGTCTATTACTATAAGGACAAAGGCAGAAGGGAGAGACATACCAGCAGCACACAGGTCAGAAAGTTACAGACAAGGTATTTGCAAACTTAAATCACATTTATGCCATGACCCATGTCAAACTTTCATTAAAGCTGTGAAAGTATTTTTAAAATTTCATATTTTAACTTATCCATACAAAATTGCTAGCTTTCAAAGATGCAAGTAATGATTGACAGTATTAGAACTTGATAAACTTTCCCGATTAAAAAAAGTTGATCTGCCCCTGCCCTTTTTTTTTGTTTCAATATTGACACTTCTGCTTCAATTGTCTCTTGCTGACTGATCAGGTAATTACCCTAAACTTAATAATACTTGAAATTCTTAGTTGCACTGATTTCACTCCCGTAGCAATAAATTACTAAAAAATAGGGACATAAATGACTTTGAACAGACGATGTTTAATTTAAAATCTTTAACTAGATACATCCCCTGTCCTCCTGTTTCTGGTCTATGGATCTCCGAACTGGAAAACCTACTGCAAAACCTTTAGTTAAAAACCAGCTATTAGTTACAAACACCTTTACGTTGGGTGGGCATGATAATGAAACAGAGGAAAAAGAGACTCACTATGCCACTATAGTGCACAAGGGTCAAGAATATCTAAACACAACTAGAAAAAGACAAAAGAATCACAGACAAAGTAATCTGAGGTAAATAAGATCATATTTATATAAAATAATACAAACAGAACTGAAATAATACTTGTATCGCTACATCAAAAGTTGAGATTCAGCAATACAACATTTTGTTCTGTGATCCTTATTTGCTTTTTTTTTTTCCCCCTTCTTTATTTTTACTAACCTGGTCACAGACATTGAATGTGGGCTAATTAAAAAAAAAAAACAAAACAGAAAATATGATATGGAGAGAAAAACAATGTAGAAATTCAATTAAAATAAACATTTAAAGTTTTCAAACAAATTTAAAAGTGATGCAAGCTAGTTAACACAAAGCTACAGACACAATATTACCTTCATAGGAATGTTAGTTATTGTGGTTGAAGCCAGATCAAAGTGCTGTTGTACCAAAACATTCAGTTTTGTAGCCAGATGCCTTCCCGCCCGGACACTGTGCACTTCACTAGTTAAAACAGGTGAAAGCTAAAATAAATTGACATAGAGTATATAGTATTAGTGGACTAGGCTCTAGTATCATGTCACAATATTGCTAATTTGAAACTCTAAAATAAGCATATTTATACTAAATTTGACTGGAGGGAGAAACCGCCACCCAAAAAACCCACAGCATGGGAAACTAAGAAGAAAGAAGCAAAAATTTTTCTCATTCAGAATCTGTCCTGTTATGTCAGTTGTTACAGCTGCAGTCACTACAAATTGTCAAAAAATTAGAAGTGTGCTAGAAAACTTGAGCCATTAATTATTAATAAGAAGAACTAGCATCACAACATGGGGAAGAAATCCTCTCAATAGTAGCTCTGGGCCTAGTCTTTTGCTTTTTTACTTGCTGAGTAACAGGAACAAAGTCATTTTTATACACCTGCCTGTGTGTCATATATACACACAAGGGAAACAAACACGAGTCATAAATTGTAATTCATTTTTTGCTTGCCAAAAAGTTTTAGGCTTTTGAAAAAGAAACCACAATGATAAGGATGACTGTCTTACAGTAGTACTAGTAAATTCTCTTCACTTTTTTTTTGCACAACTACAAAAGAGTTCTGGAGAAAAGAATCTTAGGAAGATAGCTACTAGAGTCCTTCTTATCTATGAAATAATATGCAGGACTAGATGCTTCTTATGCTAAGAATAAGACATTTTCTTATGTCTTTTCTCTTTCTTACAGACAGCACATTAAAATACTGAGCAGTGCAGACTAATGAAGAGCAAATTACAAAATATTTTGCATGTAGTTGGTTTGAAACCACTAAGCATACAAGTCCACAGAGCTCTCATGCTTTTGTTACCAAACTGAGATGCTAATATACAGAATAACTTCTTACATGCAACATTTCACCTTTCCAAAAAATAATCTTTAGAAGTACCTGTAGGGTACCTAAAGTATTTGCTGAACTTCAAATATATTCCACATTCCTACAATATGTTACCCTTTCATTTGGAAGCAGAGATGCCTTCCAATGATTTTCATTAAGGCGGCATTCTGTTTGCTAACACTGGAACAACAGAACTTATACAAAATCTCATTTTGGTTTCATGAGAAAACCATGCAACTAAAAGGCTCAAAATGCTGACATATTAGTCTGGATAATACGGAACACAGTGCTGAACAATAATGACATCATCCAGTAACAGATATTTGGGAAAACAGGGCTTGTGCTAACTAGTGGCATATGCTTGAACAGCAGGAAAGTTACTCAACTAAACTCTCTTCAACACACCAAGTAGTTGGGTTTTCCATTAGGTTCTTAAATATGCATTTCCTTCTCAAAAAAACCATCAAACTCAACACTGTCATTCTATGTCATTAGTGGTCTTACTTCACAAAAAAATGAATCACGAATTATTACTGCAAGAAATTTAGGTAATGAAATTTAAAAAAGAGGATACCATATTATGCATGAAGACTACACAACAAGAAAACAAAGCATAAACTTTAGATGGCAATATGCAGGCTGCCAACTTTTCAAAGAATCCCCACCTACATTTTTTCCTACACCTTAGCAGAGACCAGAGGCTCAAAACTTTATTGCTGAATACTTAATTTGCACGGTCTATTTTGAGTCTGACATGGCTCCTAATCCTTGGACAGATTTTCTCATTTTAAAGGTCCTTACCTCCTTTTTAGGACGATCTGAAACAAGGCTGTCCTCACCAACCGGGTAAGTGTGGATTAAGACCAACTCACATTTCTGAATCTGCATTAAACTTCAAAATAAAAATATTCTATTTATTCTATAGTCTGGCAGACTATCTCCTAGAAATTAGGCTAATTCTCCCAAGATGCATCTGATTTACAGAACACAGAATCATAAAGATATACTACAATATACTGTTTCTGAAAGCATTCTGTGGAAACTAGGTTACATTAATGGCTTTCAAAAGCACTTACTTCAAAATAAATTTTTATCATAATAAAAAAATTTATAACATTTCTAGCTCTACAGAGGATTTGTGTCTCCAAGTGTTTGCACAGGTATTAATAAGGATTCCAGTGAACGTGAAAACAACTACCCAAATGAAACATTTAATCAAGACACTGTTCCACATCCCTACCCACAGGAATGAGACCACTTTTCTGTCTTCACAGTGGACTTAGAATCTGATTCCCTGGGGCAGTATCCTTTATACATATATGAAATTGTGGTTGCAGCAGGTAAATATAGGAGACTCCTGCTTCTGCTATTTAAGTGCCTAAGGAGCAACCAAGGATAGTATCTCCATCTACTATACACTTCACAAGGCAATACACACTCTCTGTCTGGGCCAAACAGTTCACTGTTTAATTAGACAAAACATATGGTGGGAAAAACAACTTCTCAGAGGAGATACAACTTGTATTTCAAGAGATTCCTTTATCTCAAGGAAAGTGGCAGGCAACACAACAATTTAGAAATTAAAAACTAGTTTCAAATAAGTTAGCTATTTTAGTCAAAGAAAGATGAATGTAAAATGAATGCAGCATTATCAAGAAAAAAATGCAGACGCACTACTGTATACAAAATATACAGTATACAACAAGGCACACTTATGTGTCTTACTTGGAGCAAGATGCAGAAGATAACAACCTAAAGAAATATTGTCCTGTGATTAAAGGATGATACTGAAAAGCTAATGATTATACACTAGCTCTAAGTCAACAGTATCATAATTTAGCACCTGCTATTTCACACAGGCATTCACTCTAACAGTTCATCAGAATAAGTTTTAAGTGACAAAAATACACCTCTGTTCACAGAGGATATAACAGGCATATGCAGAATAAGAGAAACAATATTTGCAAAAAGTATACTCACTGATCTGAATTAGCTGCAAGCTTGTTATGCTCATGAATGGTTTCCTGAACACAGTCCTCAAGCATCCGAACATGACTGTCACTAGAAATAAATTTTATATATTATGTTATATATAATATTTTATAGATTAATATGTCATTTATACATTAATATGTTTTTAATGCAGAATAATCAATCCTCCTGTTCAAAGCAGCATGCCACTAAATACTCCCTTATTTCAAGTAGGAAATTTTTGGTTGGTTACTGCAGCAGACCTCCATAAACAAAACCTTTAATAAGGCAAGAAATTATCTATAAGGGACGCAAAAAAAAGCTAGCTACTCAGGGCACTTAATGCACGACAATAAATGAAACACTTCTAAAAATGTATAAAATTACTTTTTTTTAAGTGGTAGAAGCACATTATTACACATACCTTTTTGCATTAGTAATACAGATTATTCTTCCTCTGTTTCCAACCCGTTCTGCATTCTCCATGAGCATGGTTCGAGCCTCATGCTGGTATTCTGTTATTTTGCAGAGTGCTTCAACTGCTGCAACCAGACCATGAAGTATGCTGCAGCACTCTGGATCTGCCCGAGGATTAGGTGGCCCAACAGCTGCTAATGCTGCCATCAACTAGTTGAAAATAAAGAAAAAAATAACTACTGAAAATTACCTTCCAGCCATTTATTAAAATGATCAGTTAAGAGAAAGGTCATCATTATAACTTACTTTACATGCAAATTACTATTGTTGGGAGAAAACCAAACAGAGCAATTAAAGACCATTATATGTTCTCAGCATTCTGAAAACATTTGGCCCTAAATTATCCTTCACAATTCATTTATTAATTGTTACTAAGCCTTAAGAATATAATACTCTCATGTATTACAGAAAAATACCTGGCTATAATAGCAAGTTATATCCAATACCTGACACATTTTAACATTATCAATTGCCGTCTGCTTTTATTTTATAAGAACTTGGAAATTCAGTTCCTCCCCAAAGTAAATTTTTCAAAGGACAAACCCATTCAACATGAAGCAAAGCAAGAGCAAAGAAAATATTTAAATTTTTTTTGTACAGTTTATTTGCATGTCACTTAAGTGTACAAAAAATAAGTGAATTTAAAATTCAATAAGTATCATCAAATTACAGAAGAAATATATAGGTAACTTCATCATATTTATTTTAATACATAACTCTATACTGAAAACTACTGGCTTATTTTTAAATTATGTAAAGCTGCCTACAGAATAGTCCAGCCTCAAAGGCTACTTCTTAAAATTCCATTACATAATAATTTCAGACCAGCTCCACCAATATTTTAATTAACTAAAGTTATTTCATACTGAACATAGCAAGAAGCTTCTACTTATTCTGCAATTAAACTAGACTTACAAAACAACAGACCAGTTACAAAGCATACCTCCTGCAAATTCTGATCTTCTTGAGTCCAAGAATTCAAGACATGAGCCCCAGAATCGCTCACAATGAAATTCACCTAAAAGGATCAAAAAAGCACATACAATGTCATACAAATAACAGTCATTATGGCTATTTCCCCAAACCCAAACACGAATTACACCTCTTTCTTCTGATACTTTAGTGATCGGTGCAATGACAAGCCAAACTAAATGTAAGACAACAAAACCAAAAAAAGCATCCACTCTTGTTATATTCAGATAACGCTTCAGTAACATTATGATTAACAGCTTCTTACTCTTTAAACTTTTAAGCCACTATATCAGTCTCCACACCAATTTAGCATTGCAGGATATTATGCAGTATGTTAATAATCAGGTAAGATTTTCAGTAGAACAGCTACATAATAAAGTAAATCCTAATACCATAATATTGCAAATCATTCTCCAAGGACTGTCACGGTAGATCACAGGGTAAATATCTAGCAAGATTTAAGAAACATTGCATAGCAAAATACGGTCTAAAGATGACAAGAAAGTCAAGAGGAAGCACACCTTCCATCTTGTCATGGTTTTACAGCCACCACACAGCCTCTTACTAAAACCCTCATGGGCTGAGGCAAGGCCAGGGAGGGCTCACTCACCACTTATGGTCACGGGCAAGAAATAGAATCGACTTGGGAAAACACAAAAAAAAACCCAAGTTAATTTGTTAACAATGAAAACCAGAGCAAGATAATGAGAGAGAGAACTACATCTTAAAAAGGCACCTCTCCTCTACCCCTCCCTTCTTCCCAGGCCCAAAGGCTTTGTTCCCGATTTCTGCCAGGAGCCCACGCTGGAGCAGTTGTGGAGAACTGCAACCCTGTGGGAAGGACTCTCCTGTGAGAGGGACCCCATGATCATGCTGGAGCAGGGAACGACTGTGAGGAGCCCTCCCCTGAGGAGGAAGGAGTGGCAGAGACAACATGTGATGGACTGACCACAGCCCCCATTCCCTGTCCCCTGTGCTGCTGAGTAGGGGGAGAAGGTAGAGAAATCTTTTTATATCTTTTTAAGATGTAGTTCTCTCTCTCAGTATCTTGCTCTGGTTTTCATTGTTAACAAATTAACTTGGGTTTTTTTGTGTTTTCCCAAGTCAAGTCTTATTTCTTGCCCATGACCATAAGTGGTGAGTGAACCCTCCCTGTCCTTGCCTCAGCCCATGAGGGTTTTTACCTTTTTGTTCCTCCAATTCTCCTCCCCATTCCACCAAAGGGGAGGAGGGAGCCAAAGGCTGCGTGGTGGCCTTAAACCACAACACATCTCAAATTCAGTTTCTCTTAACACACAAGCTCCAGTGCAGCCAACTGATTTAAATCTATTAAGCACACAGTTGATATAATTCCATAATGGGACCTAGCTGTATATTAAATGCATATTAATATACATTAAATGTATATTAAGCTCTAAACTAGAGTTGAAATTAAACATTTATTGTCTTAGAATCATGACATGCAATCCATCAAGGCAATGCAGCTGACATGCATCAAAACACTGAACTGCCGGCAGTATTTGTTAGTGCCCAGCCTCTGCCCCAGCTACTCCCTGACACAGTCAGTATTCCATAATCTCTACTTTGTACCTATAGCACTGTCACAAGGTTGTTTACCTCCATGGTTTTTCAAGTGTAACTAACCTTTAGGACACCGCACAAGGGCTTACTCAATAATGAGAAAAGATCTAAGAAAACCAGGGATTAGTTACCTGAATTTACAACACAATGCTACAGAACCCACCAGGTATTTATTTTTCTAAACAAGGAGATGTGTGGCAGGAAGCTCTCCCACTTTTTTGAACTGGTAGTTTCAGGGAGATTCTACCTCTTCCTAAAGCCCACAATTCCTTCAAAGTTGGTACCAAAAGCCTTAAGAAGTGCTACCAAGCGTGTTGATAAACAAAATACAATTTGAAGCAATACCTCACTCAAGGTTTTGTAAACTTATAATGCAGAACACAATAATAAAACTGTACATGACCTTAAAGCACCTCATGTCTTACACTGACTTACAAAATGACAGTAAGGCAACCAAAGGTCTCAAAAATAAACACGTAATGGGATTTATCTCCTACTTAAACTAAGTTAAATAGCTATAAAGTGCATCAACAGCACAAATAAATTTTATATAATAAATTATATTTTATCTTTTAATCTAACCAACAGCTAATGGTATTAAAAGACTTGATTAAAATGGGAAAATATGCCTTATACAATCAGGTATCATATGCAGCACGGCTAGAAGAACTTACCAGTTTCTTGAAAGGAAAAATATCATACATTATTCTACAGTACTCCATGGATGATTCCACTGAACAGGTCCACAGTGATTTTGATATGGGCGCTAGAGGTATAATTCCTTGGGTCCGATTCTTTACTAACATATCGAATTCAACATGTTGTCTGCAGGATTCTGCCATATATGGGCAGTGATCCACAACAAAAACAGTTTTATGAGACTCAGAAAAGATTTTCATTTTCTTCCTAAAAGTAACAGATATTAAAATCAGAAAGAAATTGTACAAGACCAAAAAAATCACATCACAAGATTAGAGTGCAATTTATATAGTATAAAATTATCTTACTAGAATATGCAAGTTTTAAAGAGGTTACCTCTTACAGCATATAGATTACATATTACATACATTACCTCCTACAAAGCTATTAAGCTTTTAAAAACTCCCCAGAAATTATCATTTTAAGAATCTATTTATATGGAGGCAAATACCCTCTAGAACTTTTAATAGTCCATATATTTTGTATACTAGATTACTAATCAGAAGAAACTTTTTCTCAGGAGGAAAAAATATAGAAAGTATAAATGTATACTGTTGAAAAGGCAACTGTGATACACACTATTACCCTCCCCACTTTTCTGATTAAAATAAATGTTTAAGAAAAAGAAGTACAGAAACTGCTTCCTATTTAAAGCTTCTTTCTTAAAATAAGCAACATGGAAAAAATAATTTATCATTAGGCTATACAGACGCTGACAAAACATAAACATCAGACTTTTAAGTAGACTTTCAGTCTTCAATTTGGTAGATACATCTCTCTATTTTAAAATTACTATTTGCATCTGTACTTTGATTTCTCACTGACAGACACACCAAATCTGAAATTATAACATGTTTCTTATCTAGCAAGACTCAGAGCAGCATCCCTTGTATTCTTCCCAACTACGAAACCTTAGAACCCTGTTATGAAATGTGGTGCATCTTCCTGTTTCACATCAACAGACTGGGCTTCCTTCCCCTATAGATAGCATCACTAAAAAATATATTTTTGAAGCAACTATAACATCAAATCCTTGTGATAGGGTGGATATCACAACTCGAAGGCCCAAACTACATATGAAAATTAATCTCAGACCAGGGCTGCTTAGACCACTAGTCTTAGACCAAACCCTCCTCTCTTATCAAACTTACTCAACTTCTGGATATCTCCATTAACATTTCTAGTACCAAAAAAATCTATTTCAGCCACGCAAATGCTGTTGAATTCTAGAGTACACAAAATTCAAAGATAGATATATATATATACACACACACACATATATACCAGGTCGTTTAAAAGAATGAAATATTAAACCAGGGAGGATTTACACAAGTCAGACTGTGGCCAGCACCTCGCTCTGGGGACCAGTTCCGCACCGGCCCCCAGCGGCAGCT
>NW_010100103.1:0-57663 GCF_000699245.1 Pterocles gutturalis | reverse complement strand
AGAGATAACAGTCCCAGCGTCCCGGACTGGTGTGTGTGTGTGTGTGGGGGGGGAAGCCTTGGGAGAGCGATGCGGAGCCAGAAGAGAGCACCGAAACCACAAGCAGAGCGAAGGCAAAAGAGAGCACTCTTCCGGGAGTTCTTACCTATATACTGGGCATGACGTGCATGATATGGACTAAATCATTGGTCAGTCCGGTTCTCAATCTTAACCTAAGAGCAAACCAGGCTAGCAGCTGGACTGTGTCTCTTTGCTTGTCTGCTGACCTTGGCAGCAGAACAAAACATTGTCTTTTATCAGCTCTTCTCCTGAGCATAAATCCAAAACACAGCCTCTTGCTAGCTATTTATGAAGAAAAGGGAGAAAAAAAAAAAACTAACAGAGTTAACTTTAAGCAGTCTGTGCTTAACCCATGACAGGTCTCAGAAAGGAAAATTGTAGGAAATAACACCAATTTATCCTGTAATTTATATAAATAAATAAATAGTTCCTCATGTTCAACAAATGTGTTACCTAATTAAAGTAACTGGGCCCTTATTTTACCTTGCAGTCAATTCTGTCTTTCAAGTCAGCTGGCTGTGAATTATGAGCTCTCGGCATGTGCTGCACAGTAGAAATGGCTTTCTATATGCTGAGGTCTTATAAAAACTGCTAGGTTATCTTGACTTAAAAGAATGTGAACGTAAAGCAAGTAGAATGTGTGTAAAGTACATCATTAGCTTGGAGAGATTTTTCTGAAGGAGAAGTTGTGCAACCCCTGTATTTTTTTCTTCATCTAAAATTAGGAATCTTTTCTGGTTGCTGAAAGATCATGTCTGTTTCTAGTTGAAGTGTTAAGTATGAGACAAACTTCATGTAAACAATTACTGAGAGATCTGTATTACTTGAATGCAAATTAAGTCTTCCAATAAATTCTGTCACTTGCCATTCAAAATAGCAGTCAACATATTTCTAAGTAATTGGAAGTAATAAGCATTGTAGAGTTGTTTCTGATACTGTTGGCTGAAAATTTGGAAGTTACCTTTGTGGATTTTTATTCTTCTGCCTTAGTGTCGTTAGACTACTTGACCTCTTAGTCTTCCAGAAGGTTATTTGATATTAATTTATCTTCAATATTTGGTATCACTCACTCATGACTGGGAGTTCTGGTAGCTTCCTGTTAGTAGTGAAAGTGAAAGAGTGACTTTTTTAATTGTTACAAGATTAACTACTGTACAAAAGATTTGTTAGTCTTTCTTGCCAACATAAATGTTTCTTCATCCATTTTAGGTTTTCCCCCTCTCTTTTTTCCCTCAGTTATAATTTTCTTTAAAAATAAATGGGGAAAAAAAACCCGAAAAACCCAGCCAAACAGTGTTTCTGATATTGAACTTCCTTACAAAGTTATAAGATGAAGGATGAGAGACAACTGGTTGCCCAGGTGGACTTTCCTGTTTCTGAGTAGGAACTTAATAATCTTCTTTGTTTTAGGGAGTTGTTGGAGGTGTGACGGGCATAATCACTAAACCTGTAGAAGGTAAGCACTAAGGTTATACTGCACTGCTTACATGGGTTCCCAATATGTCAGAATTTATTTTGTAATTTTAAGAAATATAAATCTAACTGTGGTGATGCTAAGGCATAGCAAGGTTATTTTTCTGTTTATAATTCAGTGTAATTTTATATGATGAATTACTCAAATATATTTATAGCTGTTACTGGCTTATCACCTTTTCAGCCTTTTGTATGAATTAAGGAACGGTTGTCTTCATGACCTATTTTGCTAGGCCTGCTGTAGGACCAAATTTATTGTTTAAAGCCAGAATAAAGATACTAAGCACCAACTGAAAAAGTTATTTTGGGACTCCAAAGGTTGGAGAAATCTTAAAAAGCAAATTTGGTTTTATGCCTGAGATGAATATTTGTTTTTGTACAGACTGTCACTTTATGATAGATGATGAAAAAATCCAAGATAAAATGCCTCTTACTAAAATTGATGTCAAAGTGATTTAAATGTTGGAAGTTAATTGTTACTGTGTTATATTTTATAGGTTATTGACAGATACTTTGAGGCGTAGTCCTCTCATTGGTGGATGAGCACACATGCTTTCTAAACATTGTCTTGGCTCTTCCACAGTTATGTATCATCAAAAACGTTAAATTTTTATATAGAAATAGCTAACTTCCATTATACTTGTGCATCTTAGTCTTTACATTATTTTTTTATTGCTGTCAACCCATAAAAACTGATACATTGGCCTGCAGTCCAGACTGAAAGTGTGAGAAGGAGCATCTAGGTAACATCTCAGTTATGTGGGCTTTGGGGGCTGGTAAAGGTGTCAAGTGAACAGCAAGTCTGAACAGACAAGGAAGCAATGTGTGACTTCTTATAGAGAACTCTTCATACTTGGATTGTACATAATCAATTGCTGTGGGCTGTTTCCAATACAAAACAGTTCTAGTGCATCCTGCAGCAGTAGTCGCTTAATTGTGTGGTTAATGTCTTCAAGTACTCATTAAAACTATTTCATTTTTTTGGGTTCCCTTTCTTTTAAAGGGGCTAAAAAAGAAGGTGCAGCTGGATTCTTTAAAGGCATTGGAAAGGGGCTTGTAGGAGCGGTAGCCCGCCCAACAGGTGGCATCGTAGATATGGCAAGCAGTACCTTCCATGGAATTCAGAGGTAAAACATCAAGAGGAAGTTTTGAAGTACTCTCCATGTGTTGGATACCAGGTGGTAAAGTGGTCCAGTAATGACACACAATTATTTGTGTTAAATACGGTATGCAGTAGGATATATGGGGCTGGGAGATGTCTAGCAGCCTGTAATGAATGTATTTTAGGATGATCTGTGGAAATTGCTGCTTCAGAATTCATTGTGTGTTGTGGTTCAGGTAGACAATAGTCCATTTTTTTCCTTTCACTGCCTTCTCTGATCAGAAAGTAATAAAAAGATCTTGTGTAAATTTTACTGTTGAGTTAGGTTTGTGTACTGCTGAATGCAAATACCTAAATGTAGTTTAAACTTACTGTAAAAATATAGACCATTGAAATCGTCAGAGGAAAAAGTTGCCAGTTGGAAATTTGGTTAGCAGTGCACATCAGGGGCTTCTTGTGTTTTAGGAAGCCTTTGGAAAGTGTGTTAATAAGCATAAACATGGGAACCCTTAGTAAAATTATCCACGGTTGTAAGTAAAGTTCTCTAAGTTATTCTGTAGCTGTGTAATTGGCGAATGTTACTTTGGATTTAGTACTAGCAGTGTGTCTTGACTATTTACATCTGTAGGGTACCCAGGAAGTCTAAGTGGGATATGTGGCAAGTGAAAGGGTGACTTTTAAAAGATATATTGGTGAAACTCCGAACTGTAGTAAGTTTACCAGAATACTGTTCCACTGTCTATGACAGGGTGGCAGAATCAACTGAAGAAGTACCTAGTCTCCGTCCTCCGCGTTTCATTCACGAAGACGGCATCATTCGGCCATACAACAGGGTGGAAGCTGAGGGTTATGATTTATTTGAGGTAGGACTTGCATTGTAAATACAGTTAAAATTCTCTAATTTACAGGATTCCATAAAGGATTATGTTACAAAGAAGTCCACCAGTAATCTGTGTCAGTCACTGTCTGTAATAAAAATTTGCTCTAGCCTATTTCTTAAGGCAAGCCTGTATAGCAGAGAAGAGCCAGTGCTTGCAATAAGCTGAATGTGACAAGAAAACTGCAGCATTGCTGTTAAATTATCATCTGCATGTTATGTTCTGTAATTGCTTATCTCATGCTCTGGAAGGAGGTAGCAGGATTAAGAATTAGTGGGATTAAGATTTGAATGTGTGGAAACCAAAAACATTATGATACTCAGTTCTAATGGTTTGCTTAGTAACGAAGCTGAGGCTGGTTTACAAACTAAGCAACTTTTAAGTAGGATGAATAATTATTTGACAAACAATTCAACTCTAAACTACTGAAATTATTTTTTTTTTTTTTTTTGGTGGTATCAGCAGTTGAAAAAACTCAAGATACTACCTTTTGGTATTGCCTTATGTTGTTCTTAATAGCAGTATGTCATAGCTACAGGCATTGTGTGGACATGTAGCCTGCTTTTACATCTGGATGGAGGATGAATAACAATTGTCTTTAAGTCCTAGATAGTTGGAATCTGGTTAATTTGTATTTCAGCCTTCACGTTCTTAACACTTAAAATGCTTATTTTGTTGCTAAAAAGTTAAAGTAGAATAACTGTTGACATTAAGAATTTAAGACCAAAACTTGCGTATTTGCTGCTTCCTTCTAGATGTTCTTTTAATCCATGTTTGCTATTCTACTTCTAATGTTTCTCTTCTTTCTGTTTCTCTCCTGGCATACGCAGCAAGAACTGGAATAACGGAGTAAACATTTTCAATATTTCTTCTCTATTTCCATCATGGGCTTAAGTATTTAGATTAAGGGCATGAATGCGTTTAACATGTCCTCTCTCCTTCATATCTTTTCTGTGTAGCAGTGGAATAAAACAGTGTTTCATGTTGTCCAGGCTAAGAAAACAAACAAACTTGAATAACTGTCTTCAGTAAGATTAGATGAATGAATAAGATGAGAGACAAGGAGGGTATGTTTCCTGTGTATTATTTGTTCTAAGGATGCTTGGCTTCCTATGAATGGCAAAAACAGAAGGGACTTGTAAAAAAATAACGGTAGGGTAGATGCTGGGTTCATTTATATATTAGTGTTCTCTTAGAGTTAGGGCTGTGGAGGAAGGGAGAAAGCGACACTTTGATACTAGTGCAAAATTTAAAAGATTGATACTGAACGTGAAAATGCTTATAATTTCATGATACAGAAATACTGTTTCCATACAAACACTAAGAAAACTTGTATTTGTGGTTTCTGTAATACGCCATAGGCCTGTCATTTATATGTGTGATGAACCACTGTCACTTCAAGTTACTACTGCTAGTACTACTGCTACTTCTTTTTTATGAAATGTTATCAATTGTAAAATAACAGCCTGCTCAGTTGACTCTGGTTTAATTTTTTAATTTTGGGGATTTGCTGTTCATCATCCTTAAATGTAAACTTTCAGCTGTTAACATGAATTTACCTGTTTGTGTATTTATATAAATTAAAAAATGTGTTTAATTTCTAATGCAACATCTCATAAATTAACAAGCTAAGCTTAACAAGCTGTTCTCAGAGCAAATTGTTTGCCTATTATAAATGAAAAAAGATTGAGCAGAAATGTCTCTCTGCTGCTAATGCCTGTTTAGAATGCAGTGGTCAGTAGTCAACTTAGTTAATTTAGAATTGTTTAAAAAGTAAAACATTCAGTGACTTTTTGTTTGATTAAAGGAACTTAATATTATGCAGTTCCTGCAGTTTGGTTTTTTTTGGTTTGTTTTTGTTTTTGTTTTTTTTTTTTTTTGACCTAAATGGTGTAGATTGGAATTGTATACTAACAAGAATGAGTCCTCTATATAGTTCTCTGAATACAGTTTCTTCCTTTCAGAATGCAGTTAAATACATGGGGTTTTTTGTTTGTTTTGGGTTTTTTTGGGGGTGTTTTTGTGGTGCAAAACCTGGAAAGTCAGATTTGGCATCTTGGAGGCCATGTCTCTAGCTCATGCAGTGGGGCTTGGTAGTACAGAATACATTTTGTTAAACAGAAATGCACAGTATGCATAGCTGGAGAAATCAAAGAACAAATAGGGCCACGCTAGGAGAATTGTTTTCCAGGGAGTAAGTTCTCATGAGTTTTGATCTTTGTCTTAGGAGTGCTTAGAGTGGATGAGATTTGCTGTAACAGGTAATGACTACCTTTGCCTTTGTTAGTCTTTGCCTTTTAATGTGCAGGTGTTGCTGCCTGCTCTGATGAGGAGACTGTCTTCTAACCCCAGCACTTGGGGTCTGACATAATGCAATACGTACATTATTCAGTGTCTATGGCATTACTTTCTTTCATTTCCCAGTTAAAGCTTGGAGCTTTATAAAGAATGCAGAACACTTCATGAATAATTGAGACATGGTGGTGAGACAGTGTTGTGTGGCAGAGAATACTATGCTGGGTTTCAAGAAGCTGCAGATTCTATTTCTGGTTGAGTCACTGTTCTACTGTCTGAATTTGCACTGATTCTTTCATTTCCATGTAAAATAAAAATGAATTGAACTTCTTTAATGTGCTCTAGTATTCTCATAAAAATAAAAGCTTTTGATAAAGATGCCTGAATTTTAAGTGTGTGCAGATCACGCAGTAATTTGCATTAAGTGTAACCCCTGTTTTGCATGGTGCCACCTCCATTGTGCTGACATCTATCAGGTGTATTGAGAATCGCTCTGTTGTCTTTTAGGCACAGAGCTCAGTGGGAACTCTCGCTTTAGTAACATCTTGCATGTAAAATCTAAAAATACCATCAGGGTTGTTTCTGAAGTTATGAGAAGCAGGCGTTCTCTCCAAAGCTTTGAGTTTAAATATAAGAACATGGTTACGAATAAATCTCTTTAAATATGTGGCATATCTCATTTCTGCATATCCAACGAAAGGATTCAGAATATGGATTGCAGCCTTACATGGCTGTGGATTTTGTATTTCTTTAGTTTTTACTTGTTTTTAAAATAGCTATGGTTCAAGTATAAAATGTGCATTTGGATTTTTATTTTAGTCATGTGCTGCCGTATTTTTTCTGATGTTTTGAAGAGACTTTGAGATAAGCAGTCTTTGACATTTTTTTTCCTTTCATGTATGTTTTACTGTTTCAGAAGTTTTTAAGATGGTCAGAAAGTGGTGTGTTTTTATAGAAGATGTGGACCCTATATTTTTGGTTGTTGGAAAATGCTGAATTAAAATGTTTTTCTAAACCTCACATCATCAGGGAGCAAATCCAGGAAAACACTGTGCTGTTGATTTAAACTCTTGAATATTTATTCACCTTTGAGCTTAAAGGATTTTTGGAGTTGGTTGCAATGTATGATGATGCTTTAAGACATTTTTGAACTTTTAAATATATGAAAATAAAAGGCAAATTTAAATAAATGTTGAAACCTCTTTTAATTGATTCTGATGTAAGCTGAGTTGACAAAAGATTTTTCCATTTTGGTTACTTAAACTGTATAGAGTTCTTAGCCTGCATAGCTCATCATAGATAAATGTGGAGTCCAATTTAGCTTCTGTTGTCGTCCCTTAGATCCAGTTTTATAGATCCAGCTGTGGAAGTACAGAAAGAAATGTATCTTTACAAGAAATAACTGAAAACATACTGAATTTTTAGTCCTTCCTCCTCAGTTGGTTTTAACTAGTTTGTCAGAAACAACTTGAGAAATTTACTGTTATCCAAAGGCTGAATTACATAGTAACAGCTGTAAAATGAACTGAAGCTCGTCTTATTTTGCTAGGGAGAACATCAGACCAATTTTGGGACATCCAGTTGCAGGTACTTGCTAAACGTTGATCTGAGGTGCATGCATTCTGTATTTTGTGACCTAGGGAGACTGTAGTAAATGTAGTTTCTGTAAAATCCTCTATTGATGACCATCGTAATTTTTAAATATCAAGAGCTCGTGGTTATCAGAGAACATAACTAGGTTTAGTGACCCTGACCAGCGTTTTGTGACTGCTGTGCTAGAGCCCTGTGTTTGTTAGAAACTCTTTGAGTATAAATGGAATCCAGGTGTTTTTGCTGGCTAGAGTCTTGGGGCAAAGTCCTGGGTATGCTCATCCTCCTTCCAACACTTGTTTTCAAGGCTGAGCCTATATAATCTAAGTGCTCTACTATTACCAGTATTGCTGGCTTATTAATATTGTCTGCTTGCTTATGAATAACTTCACAGAATTCCAACACCAGTGGCACTTTGATTTGCAGGTTCAGAGACACAAGATGACTGAAATGTAGGAATGTATAAAAAAAATGCATAACTGGCTTCAAACCTGATGTGTATATTCCTTGTTTCAGTTTTTTTTTTTGTGCTAAGAGTTTTCATTATTAAATGTAAGAATGCATGGCTTCCCCAAAGCAAAGGGTTAGCATGGGTAATTTATGGGCTTCCCATTGGAGTGTTCTGCTGGTTGTTGGATTTAGATAAGATGTGTGTGATATGACACTATTACTATAGTAGATTTGCCACCCAGAGAATTAATGATCTCTGCATTTAATATAACCTATGCACAGGTAAGGTACAGTTACGTATTTACCATGTACGTGACAATTACAGTAGGAATGTGAATTCTAGCAACCTTATAGCTACTAAATATATACAGGATTATGACAGAAAACATGTGCTTAGTTCCTATAGACCACTTCTGTCCTGAAAACTTAACATTCATTCAAACTAGTGACCCAAGTACACTTACCTGTAGCACATAGTTAATGTGTTACATTAGTTAGTCAAGCAGGCGCCAAAGTATACCTTCTCATTTTGAATGTTGAATAGGTATGTCTGTTAGATGCTTTGGAAGCCTGATCTTAGGAGATGCATTGAGTATTTGTAACTTGATAGTTTTTTTTCTAAGGGTCTGGATAATGTACTGCTGCCTTTTAAAGGCACTGTTGCAGGATTTTCACTCTTGAATCAAGTCTGCACATGGGGTGTAACAGAATCAACATTACTAAACAGTTACTAGCATAGAAAGGAAATTAAAGCTGAAGAAATATTCTGATACTGCTGTGTCAATGTTCCGCCTTTTTAGTGGTACAGATAAGACCTTTCAGTGACTCAGCTTCAGGAGTGAGAACGCTGTGAGAGCCTGCCTTTAAAGAACTGGTTCAACGAGATAACTCCTTGAAAAGGCTTTAGAATTGAAGACACCGCTTTGAGTTTTCTTTTTACAGCTCAAAAATTATTTTCTATTTCTGTTTCAGAAATTGCACGTTACAAAGTTGGAAAAGGAGAGCTATCGATACCACTTCGCACTTCCAAGAGGCAGAAGAGCAAACCTTATTGTTACCAATAGGTATTAATTTTTTAAGGCTTTCTAAGTGCTTGTCTTTGTTTCAACTTGGGGATTAGACATCTGGCTAAGTTTCAACTGTTTGCTGTTCTCTGGATATGTACTTTCCTTACCTATTTTCTTCTTGATTTTTTTATAATTTGTTTCATTCATGGAAAAGGTAATATGGTGATTATGTCAATACTAGATACTAATTTAGGAAGACAGTTTACTCTGAGGTCAGTGACCCTTTCACCATACTGGAGATATTTTTTGCTCGAATGTATGAGATCGGCTTATCCATAATGAGACTGCGGGAGGCATCGCACCATGTTTATTTTATAGCAATTAGCACACCTCTGAATTCATGCTGCAGCTGAACAAATGTTTTCAAGATGCTGACAAAATCCTTTAATGATAGGTGATGTAGTTGTTTGCAGCTTCAGATAAATGCGTGCTTCTCTCATCCCAATTCTTCTCCACATGCATAACAGTTCTAGTTTAACTCCATTCAAAACTGCCACCTGTTTTTGTCTTAGTGTGCTACCTGACATTGGAGCTTTGAAAGAATTGAAGGGGCAGCTAGCTAGCAACTGCAAACAGTAGTAACTGATCATCTGTCAATCTAGTAGTAATTGTGTCACTGTGTAGCTGGCATGTAGCTGTTTGACTACCTCCATCTGGCAGAGGCCGGCTTTGGGGAACTGGTTTGGGGTAATGATGACCCTCTAGTAGCTAATTCTAGTAAAATGCTTGGATTTGGAGGGCTGTTGCGTGGGTGTCAGTGAAGTTGGCCTGCGCATACTATGCGATACCATAGGTCATCTGTGAGTCTTAAGGACAAAGTGATTACATGAGAATACGTGTTCAGGAAATGTGGTTCCACTGTGACTGAGTGGATAGTTATAATCCACATAGAAAATGCCTTCTCAAACAAATTTCTTCATTTTGTTTTGTTTTTTCTGGCAAAGTTCTAGTCCCAGAGAGAAATTTTAGTAATAATTTTTTCTTCTGAACAGGAGAGTGATATATGTAAAAGAAGTGGAAATCTTAGGCCATTTAAAAACAGAGTGGGATCACTTATTTGAAGACTTCACACGCGCTCCCTCCTATGAAGCAAATTTTTTAAAAATAACAGTGTGGGTAAGAAAAGCATGTAAACTTTTTTTATTTAACACTATCTAGAGGTCCAAGCATGCTCTTATTTATTGTTCTAACTTTTATCTATGGAACTATGAGACAGGATTGACTTAAGATTTCATGAAAGTATAAGTTGGATTGGACAGAGACCACACTGAAATCTAACCTGAAGTTGACATTCAGGTCATTTAAGTATCAGATTCTGCGTTCTTGTTTTGTGAGTCACCTGAAGTACATTTTTGTTCCCCTCTGTAACAGGATCAAAGGATGTTCCAAAGGAAGGATGGTACAGGTCATGAATGTGTAAAGACAGTTCAGCTTCAGGATGAAACTACAGCAAGGGTATTTTTTTTCCTTTCATCTTTTTTTCCATATGATATTGTTAGCAGTTGTCAAAACTCAGCATGTAAAAAACCTGTTGAAGTTCAGAGACCCTTTACAGAATAGGCTGCTGTGCCTGAGGACCATTTACCATGCTTTCATGTTGAAAAATGAGTTTAACCAGGAGAAGGATGAGACAAGATAGTCTAAAGCATTCAAGAGACTATATGCAATAATAATTTCAGGCTGAAGTTGCATAGTCTTATGTTTTGTATATTAAAACTCATCAAAGGAAAATAATTCGGATATCTAAGGTACCAGGTTAAGTTCATTATAGTCTCTAGGATTCAACGTACGTCAGAATCCTGCTACGTCCTCATTATTTCAGGATCACTGGACTAACCCAATAAGTGTACCTTGTGTTAAAAGGCTTACTTATATTCCTCCCCACGCTTGGGTTTTTTTTTACTGTTTGTTTGTTCTAAAAAGACCTAACTGTTAGTTCATGTTGATACTGGAGAGGCTGATTGATTTGGGGAGCTTTTGCTCTGTGGATGGTTGAGCCTCATAGCTAACCCCATATAAGCTGAACTAACAATTTGTATAAATTCCAGGGTACTTCAACAATAGAAGAATTTACTTAGGAAGCCATGCATCTCACTGTAGTTTTGTATCAGATGATGAGAGAGGAGGAGTTCTCCCTGATATCAAAGGTTAAACCAATTCGATCCACAGCGTATTGGGAGCACACTTGAAATGGTAGCTCCAATAAATAGCAGCTCAGCATCTAGAATTGAAATAGGGGCTAAATTGCTTCCATTACATTGATTGAGCCTTTGAAAAGAATGGGTTAGACTGGAAAGGAAAAAAAAAATTGCTGTAATTTTGAGGAACCTTTTTTGTCTACTGGAAGTGTCTATATTATTGCTTTACTGTGTCTTGTGTGAAGAAAAATTTTCTTCAGCTTCTTCTTGCAGCATGTCTTCCAAATCCCACTTTTGGTTAGCTAATTTAAATTCTTTAAGTTTGTCTGTATCTTAGTGTCATGCCTTTAACTGGAAAATTGTATAAAACACGCAGACCACACTAGAAGGATCTTTCTTTGTGATTAATTCTCTTTTATTCTGTTATTGCCTAACTGCATGCTCCTTTATTAGTGTTTATGCTGGTATGTATACATTGAAAATAATTTTTTCTGTCCTGAAGTGCAACACTACCCATTTGCCTTGAGTAGATGATTTCTGTTTCTTGAGTTTATCGGTGTTACTCTTCATTTTGCATCTCCCTTCTTTGCGTAGATCCCACTTGTGAAACTGTACCAGTTTGACAAACACACAAAAAAGCATACTTCACAAATAATTGTCCCTTCTGTGAAGACTTCTGTGGTGCCTTTTGTATGTGCATGAAACAAATGTCTTTAAGATCAGGTTATGGTTGTCTGAAGCTTCCTTGTTTTTTCTGTCTCCCCTGAAAAACAAACAAGGATTTCAGGTTTGTCCTTCTGTAGTCCTCTGAATCTTTCCCCAGCCTCCATGAGTCATCAGAAATCCGTAAATGTTTTAAATACTTGAAGTACACCTGATACATGTTATTTGTCCATCCAGCTTAACTTACTATTTATTATAATATTCATTGTTGTATAAATTAATTTTATTTTTATTGAAATGGTGGATAAAAAAGTCTTCACAGGCCTTTCAAACACTTCACCTGTCACTAAATGCTAGAATTACTCGGGTAAAATCAGAGTGACCACCCAAGCTACCCCAGTATGTTTTGTTTTGTTGTTTTTTCCCCTAGGCATTAACATATATCACATTGATCTTAATTTTCTCAGACTGGAGACTTATTACAGTGTTATGTACTCACATTTTATGCTTAATGTATGATATGTTTCATATTAGACAGTTGAGATGGGGTTTTCTTTTTAGCCTATTAGGTTGAACTCAGGGATTAAATAAAAATGACTGGTTTAGTTGCACTGCTTTGTTCAGTTAGGTTTCTATTTTTAGATTTATTGTTAGGTTCTATTTTAATTTATCCTTTTGTGGATTTCAACTAACTATCCAGTTGGAGAGTGCATTTCATTGTAAATATCTTCAAAGTGCCTGCTGTCATTTGTATCTTCTTTTAATTATCATGAATGATTCTCTTATATTTCCAGGTAGTGACAATGTGAATCTCTTGGTTGTTTGGTCTGAACATAGTCCTCTTCTGTGGCTCTTTGCCTCAGGCTGAATTTGGTAGTTGTAGGCTCTTGATAATTTTCTGTCCATTTTAAAAGACAAAAAAAAAATGCTTATTTTGATCTGATCCTAGGTTTTTCTCAAAAGACCTTATTCTTATGGCTTTTAAACTTTTGCTAAAAACGATGTGTGGCAGCAGGAACAGAGGATATCAAGACCTGACACGTGCTGATTAATGCATCTAGTATGTTGCAGTACTTGATCAATGTATTTATTTAAGAAACCTTCGATCCTGTAATATTGAAAATTCAGCAAAGGCGAAAGGAATGCATCGGTCCATTTGTGTTAGTGAATATGACTGAGGTGAAATGACTATTTAAATGCTTCCTGCTGTTTCACAGTGTAGATGTGTTAATGGTACAGGCTGTAGTTCCCAGCCGTGGAGGCCAACTGGACTTGAGTTTAATGCTGGATCTTTAAATGGCCTGACATTGAAAGCCTCCAGAGCATATAGTACTGGAAATATCATTTGCTTATCTGGTTAAATACATGACTTATATATCACTTGTACATCACTTATATTTGGGTGCTGCCTGAGGAAGGTTTATCTAGTTAAGTGTGAATAACATCATTGATGTTACTGCTTGAAAAATGGGAGTAGGTTGACAATATTGCTGAAGCTGTTTCTGCGTCAAATATTATGCATGTGAATGAGAAGCTATGTATCTAACTTCAACTAGCTAGTCTGTATATAGGTTTTAATGTTTGTTGAATTAGGTATTTGTAGTAGCAGCTTATGGAACAAAACTGCAGATTGGACGCTTTAATTTTCTTTCTTCCAATATGTTGCTTTACAGAGGGTTTGTTGTGCCATTCAGGAAGCCCAGGCAACAAGAAAGCAGCAGAAGTTGGTGAAGCAAGCATCACTGAGGAAACCACAAATGCTATCTAGATAATGACAGGATTTGTTGGGTTTGACCTGTGGTATGCAATTTTGTCACAAAAATTGATTAGAAGCAACATGGAAACATTATGCAGAAAGTAAAGATAAAATATGAGGTCTTCCTTCAAAGTTAACAGCCATAAACACTTTAAGAAGCTATGCCTCTTTCTAAAACTATTGATTTCATTATTCTAAAACACGTGTTTAGGTTTAAGAATTACAACTTCTGCTAAAATGTTTTCCTGCTCTGAAATTTTATTTTCTGCCCTTTTTCATGTCAGGATTTCTTGTAAATGGATTCTAAAATGCAGTGTTTATTTGCACTCTGAGTTTATGGTTTACAGATAGGGTGTAGTAATTGTTGTTCTAGCATTTTGCAAAATAAAGTACTTATGTTACTGATGGAAAATAATTAAAAACTCCTATTTTAGGCATCATTCTCTTTAAAAAAGAAATGTACACAATTTAGCTACTATAGTTTCATCCCTGTCTGTTCACTATTAGAAAATACTGCACTGGTGAAGCGTAAGAGTGAATATGTATGAAAGAAGAAGGCTGTTGTTGTCTGGAAATGCTTAGTTTGGAATGTTGTCACTTAAAATGTAAATGAAAATCTGCACTTTAAAAACTTTAAAAACAGAAAATATTATTCACCTGTCATGTGCATGTATATGGTTTTGGTTGTTTCGCTGTAGCTTAAAGACTCTTCCAGGAGGAACAGCAGACTGGTTTTAGACAGCATTGTATGTCAAAGGCTTAAATCAAAGTAATTAGCTTTCCGTATTTCAGTGTATAGTTACTCCACTGGAAGAGTGCCATCTCGTTAAGTTAAAAGTCACTTCTGAGATAATATTTTTGTTGTGACTTCTCTTCCTGAAGACTTTTGACATTCAGTTTAGCAAGATATTGGAACACGTTTTAAAGTATATGCCTAATTCTTAGTGATATGAGTAATCCCCCAAACTTCATTGAGACAAATTCCTTTCTTAACACTAGGCACATGCATAAGTAACTGTCTGGGTCAAGGACTGTATGAGCAAACAGGTTTGAGTTCAGTGATCAGTGAACTAGGGGCTCTTGCTGTCCTTCTTTTTGGCTGTCGAATAAGATATACAGTGTCCTTGCAAATACTTATGAAAATTTGCCCTCTCCAACTCACTTCACTTGTAAAGAAAGATTTCTGGTTTGTTTTATTTAATTTTGTACTAGATATGAACCCAGTGAATAAAAATGGCAATATTCTTGCACAGATCTGTTCAGTAAGTGTCACAATCGTGAGAACTAGGCCTGGATTTTTAAACTCTCTCTATGCTTAAGGGCCGGCAGATTCTATAACTCTTAACCTGTGCCTATGATCTCACCAAAGCTAGAAAGCTTAAGATATTTGAAAATAAGCTGCCAAACACAGAACTTTTAGAGAGCATCTGCAGGCATGGTTTTATTGCTGTTGTATGCACACGGCTATTAATCCGGTTTGCTACGATGGAAAAAATGGGGTACAACCTTTACTTCTGTGATATCACCTATTTTCCAGAAAGCTCTGCTCAATCATTAACTAAATTAGGTTGTGTGTATTTCAAGCCTGTGTATAAAAAAAAAACAATAAATTTTTATATGCAATTATTTGTGCTATGATTTTAAATGTGATTGCTTCTGTAATATGGTATATGCTGTTGATTTGCCACATGTCACTGGCACTATATGAAAATAATTATTGGAGTACTAGCATACTGCAGAAGAGCTTTCTCCAGCCCAGCATTTCTTTCAGAATGGTTTCTGGCATGTAAAGGATAGTTGTATGTGTACTACCTCATAATTCATAACTGAAAACAGCTTTCACTTGATTCTATTCTCAGTGCACGTTTAGATGATGGCATGTGCCTATTTTGAGGTGGAGAAATGGAGCTTAAAACAGTCCTGATAACACGTTTTTAACTTCAGTCTTCTGCTTGATTCTGTTCTGTACTTCCTCATTTTTATTTGTAAACTTTCTGGCTTGAATTGTAAACAGAAGATATTTCATTTTCTCAATTTATATGTGATTAGCTACAATGAAGTAGCTTCCTATTTAAAATAGTCTGAAGAAGCAGTAGGGTTCTATAGAAAAAATTTTTTATTTTGAAATGCATGTCTTCGCAGCTTGGGTTGCTAGCTGAACTTGAACTGGTAGGTGGCACTAAAAACTCCAGCTGAAGAAGTAATGAAGGACCTTCTTTACCACTTGGATCAAGCTCTCAAGAGGACATGAGAGAGATCAATTGCTGAGGAATTCCATTTCTTGCATAAGTGAAGATAGATGTTTGGGACCAATAGTTTCCCAGTGCTTGTCCTGTGTTTTCCTCAAGTGTTCCACTCCATTTTACCATGTATCCTTCTTTCTTTGCTCTTACTTTTTTCATCCAGCTTTGTGCACTGCTGCGTTCTCTCCAGCTGCAAATGCCATTGGCTGTACCTAGACTTTGGTCTGTGACCTTGGCAACTTTATTTTTCTGGTCCCTTTTGCTCTTTTCCTTAAGCTGGCGCATTTTCTTGAAGTGCTAGCTGAGGGAGTTAAGGGACAAGGAGGGCCTCTTGTTGAGTCCCTGAGTCTGTGTCCAGCATAAGAACAGCTGTAGATTTAAATCCTGTTTAGAGAATCTGTAGGACTGAGGTGTTGTTGGGGTAGAGTGCATTTTCAGATGATCCTTAGTGATGAATTTAAACCAGGTGCTGCAATGGAAAGCGAAAGAGCATTTTCAAAGATTTTGGCGTGCTTTTTTTTATTTTCTGTCTCTTTTTTTTTTTTTTTTAATACTGTCTGACAACAAAGTGATTTCCCATTCCTTTTAAGATTTCGTGTTTCCTTACAATGAGCTCCCAGAAGTTCTTGCTGTTTCAAAAGCCAAGTTTTACTGAAAATAAGAAATGGAATATTAGCTTATTAATTAGAAATCCAAGCGTTTAGGTCGGGCCTGGATCCTTGCTTTGCTTCAATTACTCTGTTGCTTTCTGGCTCATGGTAGGTTTCTCTGGCTCTTCAGAAGCATTTCTAATTTTTTTTTTGCAAGGCCTGGATGCATTTTTAGTCCTTGCATCTGTTTTGTCTGCTTGTTGCTTGAGCTGTAGCCTCCTTTCTGAAACTTTCTCTGTCCTTTCTGTCATTCCCTTCCTCGCCCAGCATGCTCAGTTGCTTCCTAGGTGTAGAGCAGTATGTCCTACTTCAGTGTAGATCTATCTGAACCTAATAACCATTTTAAAGAAAACTAGCAGAGAATGATAATAAAATCAAACTGTTTCATGTAAAAACATTATCTGAAAATACAATAATCTTTTTTACTAATTTATTATGTGGGCTTGGTCCATTTTGCTGTTAACTGTTCAGAGGGGTTTTTAGGATGTCTTTCAATGGAAGTTTTAATTTTATTTAATTCATACTTTTTTCCACTTAAAAGGACCCTGTCTTCATTAACTTTGCTGCTACCAGTCATTCTCTACAGAATTACATTAAGCCAACAACTTAAAACTACTTAAGTGAACCTTTAAAAGAAGCAAATACCACACACACCCAACACTCTTTTAAAACATTTGGATTGTAGAATCTCCATCCTTGTAGATACTGACAACCTGAGTTGACGTGGTTCTGGAAAACCTGCTCCAGCTGGCTGTGGTTGGACCGTGCGATCTCAAGAGGTATATCTTCCAACCCTGCTTGTTTTTCGACTCTTTTGCAGTAAGACATCTGAAATACTTCCCCCTCCCCCCCAAAAAAACACCCCAAACCAAAAAAAAAACCAAACCCAAAAAACAGAAAACCCCCACCCCAAAGATGTGAGGTTCTATGTTTCCTGGCTTAATTGAAATTATACAGATCAAATCAACTTTACACCTTTCACCATCATGTTTAACCATTTTCACAACACTTGGAGCATCTGGAGTAATATTTGATTTATTATAGACACTGAGTAGGGAGTGTTTTAGTAGTAAGAGGATTAATTGTGAAGTTGAAGGAGGGGATAAGTTAAGTAATTCAGTTTAACAGTGAAGGTAGCGATATTTTTATTTCACTGCTGCTGGTAACTATGCTTTAGTTGTAGCAGAGTAACATAGTGATTACTGTAGGTATGTCCTAATGTTGGTCTTTGGTTGACAACAAGGATTATTTAAAAAGGGAATCTTGGGTCACTCAATTTTTTAACATAAAATAAAAATTATTTAATTTTAAAAGTAAAAACTGACTTGTTAAACCTTATGAAACTAGCTAGCATCTGTTTGACAAAATAATTCTTTCAACAGCTTATGAAGTCACATTTAGTCAAACCTGAGTGTGAAGACTTAATTTGGAATAGATGCCGCTGGACTGACCACTGCAAGAGAAATCTTAATATAAGAAACAAGTGAAGGGATTTGAGAATCAACGAATACAGCTTCAGGTTCTGATGGACAAATCAAAGCTTTAGTCTCTTTTATTAAAATTTCCTGGACGAAGGTATGCTTTATGGCAGTTATCAGTTGAAGATACTGTGCCACACAGCACATGAAGGGCAGATAGAAGGAAAAATATTAGACATCTAGATGTAAGATAAAATTTGTTCCACATATATAGATATTGTTCAGTTTACTAATGATCCTAATGCAATTCCCTTCCTTGGATTATGGATGTCATTTGCTTAATCACAAAGTGACAATGATGCAAATACATGGATCTCCAGACTTTAGCATTTATTATCTCTGTGCTGCAATTTGCTTCTGTTTGGGAGTTTTCAAGATGTTTGTTGGCAACTAAGATGGTAGTTTATTCTAGTCACCTGGCTTGTCTGAAGGAGAAAAGCTTAAGTATGAAAGGAGAAATAACTCTATAGAGGCATGAGCTGACCTTTCAAAAGGAACGTGTGGATTTAAAACTTGATTCAGTTCATGGGATCCTCCCCCTTCCTACAGGTCAACAAGTAAACTGCTGCTTTGAAATTATTTTATATTTTATTATTTGTTTTAGAGTGAAAATGTTCGTTCTCTGTTCTGATCTAGTCTTAGATTCCACTGGGACAGGAGGGCGAGGGGTGTGGGAGGAACCCTGTAATATTGGCATGGTAGGTTGGGAGTGAAGGAAAATGAAAGCAAGATGGTGATAAATCTGTAAAATTACTAACTCTGGAGAGGCAAAAAAATGGCAAAAAGCTAATTTGGTATATTGAAATCCTGCTACAATTTCCTTTTACCTCAGTAACTGGGAAACTACTTCATCTAGTTATGAAGACAAACTGTGCTAGTTGAAAACAATAATTGTGTTGAATTTTAACAAGGAAAAGACATTTTTGTTTGGTTTTCGGTCAGGGAGGCAGAGCCATTCACAGATGCTTTACTGGAGTCAGCACATGGAACACTGCAAATTCTCTTTATTGGTAACATGGCAACGCTCAAATTCCAGTGTTCACCTTGTGTGTGTGTCCACCTTGTTTCTAGACTGCTGTTTATCAAAGGTAAGCACAGTAAAGATGCGTAATTCTGCAAAATGCTTGTCCAAAACAAAGGCTTGAAAAATAGAGAAACTGCTTATACACTGTGTAACATAGTGTACTTCTGCGGGTTTGAAACTTTTCCCCATCAGGTGTGGCAAAAATTCCTCTGACATATAATCAAAGCTTTATAGGTGAATCACTGAGCCGAGCAGGTCCTAGGCTCTGCCCGTGACTTAGTTGATGTATGAGGATTGTATTGTGCTTCTAAAGCGTCCTCTTGTGTTTATTGTCGTTGTCACCTCTGGCTGTGCTTTCCATTTCCCTGCTGGAAAGAAATTTGCTGTTTACTTTTGAAGAGCTATGATATAGGGCTAAGATGCTCTTAAGGAGTGCAAAAAGAGTCCTGCGACTGATCCATAGGATTGTTGCAGGTTAATTATCAGTAAAAGCAGCACAGAAAGTATCTTGAAGTCAGTAACTTAAGCAAACCAGCTTTAGACCTCATCCTGTCTTCAAAGGTATATAATCAAATAACAAGAGAAAAAGTTTAACATAATGACACTGACAAACGTATTGGGGAGCAGCTGTACCGTTGTTTTTAAATTAGAATAGTATCAGTAGGCTTGTAAAGGGGATGGTTTTGGAGAAACTTTTAAAAAGTTTAAAATGCGGTTACTAAATTTTTTTTTCTGTATACTATTAAGACATTCTTCACACTTCAACATAACGCACCAACCTTGAGTAATTGATTACTGATGCTGATAAGCATTAAAAGAGTAGACATTCTCTTAAGTTTCTGTGGAATTTTAAAAACAAAACAGAGCATGTTACTTAAATAAACTTTGAGTTAATTGCAAAGATTTTTTTGAGTTTGACTCGCTGTGGTATAGCAGAAATCTATGTGTGAAATTTGATAGATGAATGTGTGTCTAGGTTGTAAACGATAAGATGCTATTGTAAATTGTTGTTTCAGTAGCTACCCACAAGGTGGGGGAATGAATCTTTATATTTTACTGCTCTGGTCTTACAGCTTTCCTGCCCACCCTCCTCCTGCCTGGATACCGTACTGTTAAAATCATCTAGTTGATGTGATTAATGTAGAACATAGAGCTCTAAATCAGAGGCTGTCAGAAGCCTTACAAACTGTAGATCCAAGCCTGGAGTTTTCAAGCCTGTTGAAAAAATGTACTACAACAATTGTTCACATCTTATTTTTCACTTGTACGTGGTGTTACGGCAATCAGTGCAGATTTCCATGTGTACAAATTTCTTTAGTGGGTAGTGCTTGAGAGTAAAAACCTTTCCATGTGGTTTTTTACTCAAGTGCTTATTCTGCTAATGCTACTGTTGAATTGTGGAAATTGATCTGAAGATGGCTGTGTAACAGACAGTGTCATATAAGGTATGCCCTGTTTTCCTTCTGTGGATCTAGTATATTCGGAGTGCTCCAAGGCAGCCCAAGAATCCATCACAGAACTGTTTAACAGGATTGCATACATGTTCTTTTCACTGTTTAGCTAAAGTTAACAAAAATCATATTTTTCTAACCAGAAGAGATTACTTTATGGTAGATATTACACCTATTTCAAATTGTACTTTAAAACTACTTAAGACTAATATTTGCAAACAAAGCGGAAATTAGAAAATAAGCAATACTGTTCTGGATTTAGGTTGTGACTGCCGCTTCTTCATGTAGAGCCTGACACTGGACTGCTGCTAAAGAGAATTAGTCTTTACTCAACTTTTATAGTTCAGTTGTAGGAGCCATTCTTTTCACTTGAGAGTTTCCAGGTCTGTGAGAATATCATGTATGTTCCTTTCCAGTGTGCAAGAATTGAAGCTGTATTAGCTCATTCAGTCTTTATATTTGTATTGTTGGTTGCAAGTATCCTTTTCTTTGTCTGCTTTTAGGATCCTTCCAATTCCTACTTTGTAAAGATTCTCTTGCCAATTTTATTGAAAGAAATACCTGAAACAGTAAGTAGGTAAGGCTATGTAAGTGTTTAAAAATAATGATTTGTCCATAACTTTTAATGGCAAAAAATATTTAATGAGAAAAAAATCTTGCTGGCAGGTCATATGGGAGAAAAGACAACCTTCACTGTAGGGGAATTAAACATTTTAAACCAGGTTATTTCTAGTATTATCATGCACAGAGTGCTCTCTGTGCTGGCTTCTAAGGGCTGCTCAGTTCCTCCTGCCATCTCTCACGATTTCCTGACCTTGTGGCATCTAGGGCTTGCAGGCAGGGGCTGAGAACTGAGGTGAAGAAAGGAGGGAGAGAGAGAAGGGACTAGCTTAGTGCCAGCACTTGCAACAAGATTGCTGCCTTGCTCCTTTTCTAGTTTCTACCTACCTACTCTCATCCTATCCAGGATGAGACAAGACCTTGTGACTTTGTGTTCCATCTGGTATATCCTGGGTAGCCAGCAAGTAACACTTGGGTTGATTTTCAGTTCCCAGTTTGGCCTTTTTTTATTCTTTGAATTCTGCTAGATGTTTTGTCCTAGCCTTATATATATAGGCTAGGGTTGTGGCTAGGCTTATATAAGGCTTATGCTGAATGCTTCACATTGTCTCACAACAGCCTGTTCCATGTGCCATGGTCCACAGAAGGACCAAAACAAAGAGTAAGGCACACCCATGGTGAGTATCAGTGCCTCCTCGCCAGAGCTGCAGCACTGATAAGACTGCCTGTTTATATATATATGTGTGTGTGTGTGAATATATATATATATGAAAGGCTATATATAAAAATATGTAAATATTTCTATATGTACACACCCACACCTCTCTAGCCTTCTTCAGGGGAAGCTTCATGGTTTCCGTTGGCATGAAGGGCAAACTGAGCTGCCTGTGGTGGCACTGAAGTGCTTTAGGTGTGTTGAGTAATGAATTCTAGATGGCCCCTCGTTTCTTTCTAGTCATTTCTGTGACACCTGCCTGACTAATCTAGAGGCGTTTGAAGGATTTAGGAGGTTAGAACAAAGGAAGAATGGGGAATAAAAAGTGGAATGGAGAAACCTGGATAGGCCAGGAAACTTGAGAGTTGTGTTGTGACTCTAGTACTTGCTCCCTGTGATCTGTAGTCACAAAGTTTAAAACCCTAGTGTAAATTAGCTGTCATAACATTTATATTTAACTTGTAAAAAGTTCTTTAAAAGTTTTCTAAGACTGACATAACATGAATTTTGTCATAGGTAAGAGTACATGGAGGTTTTCTTCAGGCTTCCTCTGTAGAGGTCTCATAACATTCTGCCTCTGACAGTTGTTTCTTTTCTACGTGCACGTTTGCAGTTTTGAATATAAATTGTACCTGTGTATAGGGCACACATTCTTGATGTTGCAGGTTCAGAATTATATGCATATGTTTTTAAAAATAGATAATAATATGTGGAAGTACTCACATGGCTACTGACATGATTGTTTTGGGGTTTTTTTTGTGAGCACACAACTTCATTTCCAGAGCTAAGCATCTGTTCTCTTGTATGCCCTCCTACATGGAGCAATATGTAGGAGCCCTCCCTCATCTAAGGACTGGAGCAAGCTTGGAGACTTGGGAAATATGTACCTTAGCTGGAAGTGCATTTAGGGACATGTTTGCAAATAATAAGCATTAAACAACATGGTTAAAGTGGTATTAAAGCCAAGTAGGCAGGCAGCCTTATCAGTGCTGCAGCTCTGGCTAGGAGGTGCTGATACTCACCATGGGTCTGCCTTACTCTTTGTTTTGGTCCTTCTGTGGACCACGGCACACAAACAAGCTGTTGTGTGACGATATGAAGCATTTAGCAATGATACTGGTTTGTGGAGTTCAAAGGCAGTCCGGGCCACTCATTTCCATGTCTGTGCCATGCCCTCAGTTGAGCAAATCCAACTGTCTGTCAAACCAAACTCTAAATCAGATCAGAAAACTTGCATGGCTTAACCCTAGTGAAACCTGTCAGTGGTGGGACTGAGCAGTCGGAAGTAGTGAGATTGCCACCGAATCATTTGTAGCATCAAATCACAGACTTAGCCATAGTAGTTCTTGTTTTGTGCGTGTTCTTCTGACATGTCATGTTTATGTACATTGGAAGGAGAACTTAAAGTTTTTAAAGGTTCTTTCTGTTCTTAACCACAAGGTATACACAATTGATCCTGCTACATCTTTTGAGGAAACTGCTCAATTATCCATATACTTCAGGATTTTGGTCACTGCAGTACAGTAGTTAACAACACATCAACGACCTTCCTCCTCTGTTTTGATCTTTTGCAGCAGTCAGAGCATCTGTGCACCAAATGATTGCTTTTCTCTGGTTTTATTCAGCAAAATAGAAGGCAGCCTTATGTTTCTCAACTTGGCAAAAGTTGTACCAAAATTCATATATCCTTACATGGTATGTGTATCGTATATCCCGCTGCGTGGTTACAATCCAGTGGACATTAGTATGCTTGACACAGCCTGTATTTGATTAATCAGAGGACAGCTATAGAAGACTCTTGTGCTTTAGCTGTTCTTCAGCTTAATGTAACCTGTAAGGAACATAGCTGCTTATAAATCCAAATGAGTGGCATGTTTTAGTGTGGGAAAGAAACTAAAGCAGTGCCAATTGTCTTAATAAATTTGAGATCAAACAAACAGTGGAAGGGTGGGCAATATACATGTTAAATATTACTCTCTGCCTGTATATTAAGTACTGTGATACCAGCACCTAAGCACAGCCAACAAAATTATCTAGAGTGGGTTAGTTTAGTAAAGGCAATTTTCACTTTTCCTGTGCTGGATTAATTTTCTGCCGGGTTAACAGTCAGGTGAATACCTAGAGAGGGGAAGGAAAGGGAAAGCAGGGGAGGAAATGTTCCCTTTGGATGACGGCAAGCTGTTAGGTTGGCTCAGCTTCATCCCAAAAGTCAGTAGTGCTGAAGAGTTAGTTTAAATTTTTCAACTGAAGCTGCATGCTAAAGATGTGGAGTTTCATTTGAACTAAGCTTTTCATTGAAAAGTTATGGTTTTCCACAGTGTTTCAATTTTTCTTGTCACTGAAGAGTTGAGTACTAGGAAAGAAATTTAAAAAAATATTTTGGCTGGAAGCAGAAATACTCTGGTTTTGAAGTGTCACAGTGTTGTCTGATGTGAGGTGGTACTGTTTGGGTGGCTTCATTGCCTCTGTTCTTTTCTATGTGCTGAGGTCTGTGACCTGTTTCCAGGACAGATGAATAATGCTCACATGGGCAGAGTGGAGTCAACAAATGCCCCAAAAACAGAGTCAAGCAGCAAAGAAGGGAGGTGGAAAGTCTAGCAGTGAGGCTGTTGGCAGGCAGGCGATGGATTAATCCACCAACAGATACACAGGGGTGAGACATTTTCAAGGGCCTATGCCAGGTATGCAACAAGTAGGCAGTTAAACCTCCAAATCCTTCCAATGCCGTTTGTCAAACAGATGCCAGGGTGCAATAAACAGGGCATGATGTAGGATCCAGTCACCAGCATACCTAGTGAAGCTAAACTGAAATTAAAGCTTTGCAGGATGAAGTCCATCAAAGGTGTGAGTGTACCTACACATTTGGGATCACGGCAGGTATCCACTTGCCATGAGATAATAGTCTTCCAAGCAGTTTCGGGAAGAAACACCACTTAACATTTTAAGTTTGTAAAAATAAAAGGAAGATGGTGTGAGAGCACAGCATGAGTCTGAACTGGGGCCACCTGAATTTCTAGCAGCTCAGTCAAGAGACTTAGTGTGTATTTTCAGTGGAACCTGAAATAGATTTGGTTCACAAGATACAAAGCAATACAAGGCAGATTAATAGCGTTGCCCTTTCAACACATGAATGTTTCTACTATCAGTTTTTCTTAAGAAAACATGCTTCTTTTTAAGCATCCATGTGGAGATCATAGCATAAGTGAATGCATGCAGGATATATTTTCAGCTGTTCCACCAGGCCTATTCTATTACAGGTGATAGGGGCCTGGAAATAAAGTATTTAGGTGGAATGCGTTTTCATTTGGGAAAAACCTTTATAATTAAGACAATTACAAACCCTACTTTGAGCATTCACTCTGGACTAAAATGGTGGTGGTTGAGGGGGGTCAAAAAAAACCCCCCAATATAGTCTTGCATTTCTTCAGTGAAGTTACAATGAGTGTTGTAAGGATGGATCACGGACGAAATTATTTTACGTTGAGACTTTTAAATGTTAAGAAATCATTTGTGTGAGTGATGAAGGTGCTGTATGCTAGGGAGTACTACTTTGTATGGTCTATTAGAATATAGTGATAGTGTTAGAGTATGAAATTAAGAGAGTTTTATGTCTTTTACAATCCTATCAGCTTGTACAAGCTAAGTGACGTACAAGATGAGTTAGCTGAGATCTCCGAAGAAGTGCTGACAAGTATGGTCTATCATGGAGCATAAAAACCACTTGCTGCATGGAACATGGGAATGCTGTGAGAATAGCAGACGTCTGCAACAAAACATATGGAGGCGATGGTCATTTAAAAGTATCTTAGCCACCTGATAAACAATACTGTAGCCACTGGTCAAAATAATTTAAAGTTTCCTTTCACAACTGGTTCACTGAGGCATTTGCTTTTCACTTCGAAAGCATGGGCTGGGGATTGCAGTGGTAGTTTGGGATTGTTGTGCAGTTACTAATGCTGTCCTGGACTTCTAGTGTGTCTTGCAGCAGAGTTCTTGTGTGCTTTTTAAAGCCTCACACTTAAACACTCCAGTTTCCCATCTGGCAAATAAGGATTGCAGTGCTTTTGATACTGACTAGTATTTGATGTTTAAAATTGTCAAGTAATCAAATGTAATTATGCAAATACCTTTAACTGAAGTTAAATCTCTGTTCAAGTGATTCTGTGCATTGACAGTGCAAATATGTCAGTAACAAAGTATGGTGTATACCTAGCAGTCCTTTTTTTAATAAATATCAGAAGATATTAATCCCTTTACACATATTCATTTTGGCTGATGCTTGTAAACTAAGGCATGCCAAATAAATTCTATCTCTTTGTACACATTGCCCTTCACTTCTGCAACAATTACTTGGAGAGTTCCTGTGGGGCACTGGAAAATACAATAATAATTGCAGACCAATATTTTAATCAAAATATATGGACCAATATTTTAATCAAAATATATGG
Organism: Pterocles gutturalis; assembly: GCF_000699245.1. Classification (NCBI taxonomy): domain Eukaryota; kingdom Metazoa; phylum Chordata; class Aves; order Pterocliformes; family Pteroclidae; genus Pterocles; species Pterocles gutturalis. Next base: position 31,621 of record NW_010100103.1, on the reverse strand, counting down.
ATTCACTGAAATCTTAAAAATCACTGGATTGTGTCAAATGACTTATTTTTCTACAAGAAGTGGGTTTGAAGACAGACTGATTCTTTACTATCCAGACCTCCTACCCATTGCTTGATCAGTTCTCTTATTACAGCAGCACACAAATCTTGGAAGTGTTGTTTTTCAAAATGTGTTTTCAATCCTAGTGAAAACAAATGTTTAAAACTTAAGGATTTCTTGCAAAATTGAGTGAGTGCATTGAGCCGAAATGAGAGACCACACAAATTAAACACACTGGCTTGTTAGCCTTCTGAAAATCAATGTCATGCGAAAAAGCTTAGGAAAGAAAGTTGCTGTTGAATTTTCGTAAATGGAATATTTTGTTAATGGGAGGGAAAGCAGATTTAATTAAAAGGATAAGTAAGTTGGCACATACTGACTTGGAGTAGAGTTGTTCAGATTCCATTAAAAACTGACATCAAAACAAGCGGCTTCTTTCTCCCTCTTCTTCCCTCCACGAAGAATAGTAACATGGTGGTTAGAGCACTCATCTCACACGTTCCAGGTAACCATGTGCTGATGAAACTTTTTTCTTTCTTTGATAGTATTATGAAACCTTCAAAATTTAGTGGTTTTGCCCTAATGGGTGATGAAGGAAAAAGTGAAAAAGGTATTAGTGGAAATCAGATGTTCTCATAGCTGTGAATCTGAGCTGGATTTTAAATTCAGCTTGGTCCTGTTATGTTGTCCTATTAAGCCTCAGAAAAAAATTGTCTGCCAGGTACATCAGTCTTCTCATGAGACTGTGGAATGCAGAAGACAGGACAATGCTGAATTCTCCTCAAGATATCAGTATTCGAGAGAGGTTGGAGCTATATTTCTCCTCTGTGGGTGTTTGAGCATTTGAATTGGCCATCTGTAGGGACAGCAAACTGCTTAAACTTTTTCTTCTGTAACAGTCTGAGCATTAAACCGGAGTTCTAATCTGCAGAGGAAATTCAGATGGCCAGCCATTCCTTTTTATACAAAAGATATAAAGCTTATTGGGAGAATTTTCCTAAGAACTTCAGAAGGATTGTAAATAAAAGCAGTGAATATTTTTAGATTATACTTAAATTCAAAGTGTTTACTTTGTGCTTTCTGAAGTGTACATTGAGCTAGTTAAAATTTGTAGCTCTCCAATAAGAAGTTCCTCAAAGATTTTCCACAAGGTTTAAAAAAAGTTTTAAACTTTGAAAAACAAAAATGAGCTGCTCTGTGTGTTTTACTTGTTTCTGTCTTCTCTATTGTCTGTGCTAAACCAATGGGCACTGCTGATAAACCTCTAATCTGAGTCTACTTGCTGAAATTCATTTTCTAAGGCATTTATTTCATATATGCTATAAGAAGATTGGATTTTGCTCTGATTAGACATAGTTTTCCCAAGTCTCGTACTTCTAGTTTGCAATGAAGTAGGGTTTCCTACAGGTACGTGGTTGTTAGTGAGTCGCCCTGATGTTTAAAAGCTCAATAGCTTGCATAGCTGCTGGTTGACTTAAGTTCAGAAGTTTCTGTGAAAGACCCTCAATTACAAAGCTTTCTGCTTTTGGCAGTTCAATATCTATCTCAATTTTCTCTTGCTTCCCAAGGAGACAATGATTTAAGATCCACTCTAAACATAACATAAATGATCGATGGTAGCTGACATTTGCCATTGTTTGTTTGTCCAAACAGGTTGTTATGTGCAGGAAGAGTCTGAACAATTAGTCCTGGGTTCACTTCTTCCTTGGGCTGAACCTAATTTTGTACACACAGTTTATTTTTCTTGTTGACCATATACGTGTTTTTCAGTGGCTTAGAATTGAGGAAGTACGTACACACAGTTTATTTTTCTTGTTGACCACATAGAAAGGTGTTTTTCAGTGGCTTAGAATCGAGGAAGTATCAGCACGGGCAGTTCTAAGAAAGAAGTTGTGATGCGAAGTTGTAACTGCCTTGCAAGAAATTAAAACTGCCTCGCCCAAAATGAGCTTATGGAGGGGCTGATACTGTTAACTATACCTGATGATAAAATTACTTTAAAAACAAGTTTTCCTTGATTTGGTGTTAAATTCCTAGACACAAAATCCTTGTATTCTATTTGTATTCTATGCTAGACCACAATGTCTTGGCAGTGGCTCATTTAAGGAAATCCAGAAATGTTGAGAAAGCACACAGTTGTCTTTCCTTCTGGTCTGTCTTTATTTTAAATGTAGGTACCAGAGAGGAGCAACTGCTGAGTAGTTATTTTTGCCATAGTGAATCTGATGAGAAAATACATTGTTTAGAATGTAAATTCTACGTATTTGAAGAAAGCGACTAAGCAGAGGAATAAACACATAGGTAGTTTTACGTCAATGGTTGAGATATCAGGTGTTCTCTAAGATTTTTAGAAAACAGGTTTCTAAGCCTAGAGAACTAAATTGGAGGTCTGTGCCAATACCTGAAAGCTTCCATTTCTCGTCTGAAAAGGATGTTCACTACTTGGTTCTTAAACCCTTAATTTCTGTGTCTTTTTTAATTATGTGTGGTTTTGGCCTTGTAATTTTGAATTTTGTCTCAGTTCTTTTTCCTTTTCCTGCCTAATAATTAGATCAAGATCACTGGTACCAATATAATATGGCAGTTTTGTGACATTTTTTATGAAAGAAAAAAAAACCCAAAACACACACGCATTAAAAGAAAACCACCCCAAAACCAAACCCAAAAACCCCACCAACTGCCTAGCCTGAAGCAGTAAGAGATGGATAATGACTACACTTAACATACAGCTGTTTCTTTTCATGGAAAACATTGTTTACAGACTGTAATGAGAAATTGTGACTTTTTCCTTAAGGTTGTTTTTACTGGCCTCACTTTAGCTGCTTCTCTTTCATTCCTCTCTTGTTTATCTGCCATTACCTGAACTCTTTCTCTGCTAGTGGATGTTCTGGGAAAAGATGAAGTTGGACTTCTGTTGGCATTTTTATGACGATGGCTACAGACTTTGGTAAAGGCCTGAATTGCGGTTATAACCTGTCATTTCCTGCACATTTCCTCTAACCATCTAGTTGAAATCCTGAAGATTTCTGTGACTGCGAGAGGATGTTAACGCACAGTTGCATGGTTGTATAGTTTTGGCCTGATAGTCAAAAGGAATATTTTGCCAAGTTAAGATCCTCCTCCTCTGCAGGTGAGTTGTGCCAGTTGTTCAGACGTGGTGGCTCAAGTCACCCACTGACTAAATCCAGCGACCAGTGACCACTTTTAGTGCACAGGCAGTCAGGCTCTCGGGAGGGAGGAGATTGCGTGCTGCGGTTACGAAGGGCATGACATGCGTTTGTATAACGTGCAGACCTGGCAGTAACACAGTGCATACAAAAATGGTTATGTCTGCGTAGTTTCGAAGAGCTAACAGGGTAAATGCAATGGTGTAGTTGCCAAACATAGAGGTTAGCAACTGCTCTGGAGCCCAGGGGCCAGAAAGTGTGCAAAAAAAATGGATATAAGCATTGACAAATGTTTGGAGAGGAAATCTCGCTTTGTTGTGTTGAGGCCCGTGTGTGTCCATTGCGTTGGTGAATGCTGCAGGAGGCATTTGTCAGCAGAAATGCTCTACTGGCCTGGGTGAAGGCTGCCAGCCTCGCTTAGCATCGTACTGGTCCCATGGTAGGTCTTTCAGGGGTGGAACAGAGCGTTGTTATGTGATACTTGTGATATTTCAAGGTTGTAGGTGAGCACATTTGAGTGAAATCAGTGAATGGTCATGGAACACCTGCAAAAGGCCCAACAAAAGGTTTTTGTGTGCATGTGGCTGGGATGTTTCTCTCTGTATATATCTATTAAAAAAAATCAATTTGGTCATCAAGTCCCTATAGTTTGCGAACTTTTCTGAAGAACATCTATTTCATAACAAGTAACCATTTGAAAATGAACAAAACCTTTCCTTATGAGAACTTCTTTGTTAGTGAGAATTCAAGTAAGGGCATTTAAATAAAGAATAGCTATATAACCTATTGCCCACATTCTAGTTCAGTAAATGTTGGAGGGAAGGAGAGTTTTCCTGCTTTCTTGTTAATACTCCTTTTCTCACTACTACTTGTCAGTGACACTGCCACCTGCTGTGTATTTGAGTGAAGATACAGTAAACACTCATCTTAATTCTAGAGAATTAACTCCTGGAAATTCTTTAGGACTGCTGTATTATTGGTGTACTCTGTAGCTATGTGGCCATTCTGCATTTCTTTTCTTGGCAAATACAATGTAGAACATATTTAAATGTCTCTCTTTTTGACTCTGACTCTGAGGCCTATTTTGTTAATGGTTATTAGGCCAGTAAATATTTTCTGCAGTTTGTTGTCCAGTAGTAATGTCAGGGAGAGGGATGCCCCATAGATTTCAACCAAGGAACACAACTTATCTTCTTATATATATTTACTGAAGAGAATGTTGTGGGGTTTTTTTTGAGTACTACTTTTTTTCTCCTCTTTTTCCACTAGTGAATTTATAGCAAAATTTTCTAGAAAAAATATTTTAACTTGACTTGTCTGGAGTTTATCTGGAGAAGATGGCTAATAGAGCCTCTTATTCCAATCACAGCATACTTAATTCATCCTTTATTGTGCTACAGCAGAAACAAGAGGTTTTGTGCAAGCTCACTTGCACAGTTTTGAGATGCTGTGTGCTTTACACAGACCTTTTGAGGCAAGTGGCTTGTATTGAGTTTGCTACAGTAAAATCCCTCCTCCTCTCTTGTTCTGCGAGTACGGTGCAGTTGGCTGACACTTTGAGTTTTGGCAAAGCACTGCATAGCTGGTTTGAGAAATACCAGCGGTGGTTACATGTGAAGTGATGTGAAATACAGTGCTGTTGGTGAAGGTCCACGTTTGGGTTGAGTATGAGCAGCAAGAGTGCAAGCTGTCTTAGGGAGACAATGTTCTACATGGAACGATCTGTTTGTAGAAAATGTCTTCCAGGCTGTATCCTGTGATAGCCTCAGGAGAGGAGCTAGCAGTAAGGTGCTATTTACAGGGATTAAGGAATTAAGTTCTGGTTTGGTTTTGTTTTTCTTTTTTTGTGTGTTTTTTTTGTTTGGTTGGTTTGGTTTGGTTTTTTGAATATGTTTATTTCACAAAGCCCAATTAGTAGACTGCAATAATTTGATCTTAGTGAAATGCGTAGTTAATTTTATAGCAGATCGGTGAAAGCAGGGCTACATACTGCCTGGGCTCATATGAATACAAGCTTTTGAAAACCCATAAAGAATTTCCCTATTCCAAGGGCCAGTTCCGCAAGAATGGCTTATAAACCATTCTTTGTTATATGGTGGTGGCAGCTGAATTTTGGATGACAGGAGCACTGCACTGTTTTGGAGATTTCATTACTTTAAATGGAGGTGGACTTTAAAAACACTTTGTGAGTAATTGCTTTTTCTGGTGATAAAGATATACTGATAGTTTAAAAAAAAAAAAAATAAAAGAGAATTCTTTCCAGGAATACAGCGAGTCCTGCATGTACACAAGCACATCAGAGCAGTGACACTGCATCAGGTTAGGTACAAGTATATGTTCATTACTGTACAGATCATTACAGGTCACATCAAAACACGTCTGAAGTGTTAAGCTAAATAGTAAAACAAATAACACCACTTAAATTTCATAAGAGGTTTCAGTATTAGCTGATGCTTAATCTGCTTCAGAAAGAAGTTTTGAGTTTTCTGCTGTATTGCAGCTGAGAAAAGCAGATGGTCAGAATTTTCACTGGTTTTGAGTACCTCCAAACTGCTTGTATGGGAGACGTTAAAATGCCAGGTTCCACGGTTGTGACATGTTGGGCTTCACCCCAATATGTTTATGGCTTGATGTGAAAAATGGTCTTGGGTTTGGATAAAGGTGAAAAGGGGTGCTGTAGCTTTGGTGCAGTTTCCCTAATGGTCTCATTAATTATGAAGGGATGTGTAGCTGTATGCTCAGTGGCTGACTAAGCTTGAACATCTCCCGGTGCTGCTGAAGCTCTTGAAGGTCGTTGAACTAAATACAAATGCCTTTTTTCACTGTGCTGCCCCTCAGCATTTGAGCTACCATAACTGATCCAAGTCTGAGGCCTGAGACTGCACCACTAGTGTTGTTCTCATGGGAGAGAGGAAGGATGTAAGTCAGGAATAATGTTTAACCTGGAGTCTGATTGGGTTGTTATAGTTGAGGTCTTCCAGAACCTGAATTTCAAAATTCACAGCAGCTTTAGTGTCAGTAGCAGCTCAGTATGAGTTGGATCAGCTTGTGCTTTGTACTTTATATAAAGAATCATCTTTCCTTGGTCCTTACAGGCTGCCTTTGCTGCACGTTTCTTCTGCTTATTCATGGTTGTTGCCACTTCTCTACTTCCCACTGTCCTCCTCAGACATTGCTGCATTCTCAGCTTCACCGGTACCCACTAGTTATTTTGCTAGTCGTCAGAGGCATAGTGCACTGAAAAAACCCAGCAATGTTGCAGTACAGTTGGGATTGATAGCAGGTACCTGGCAATTACCAGATGTGCCAGTCACTGCTATGCAAAGGGCCATGTGGGTTAACACTGTGATTGCTTAAGATCAATGTAAGGAAATGTTAAGGAGAAATAAGTTCTGTTTACCCTGGGTCGGTTTTCTTATCTGATTCACAGTCTGGCCTTGCAGACGGTGGTGTCGGCACAACCAAATGGGCGGCCTGAGGGCAGAAGCAAGCAGCCAGTTGGAACCCCTCAAGTCAGTATGAGTATGAAGGTGGTATCTGGAAGCATACCCTAAGCAAGACCAGTTAAAATGTTTTGGTCTGTGAGCAGAGGTACTCTCTGGTATGTGATGAGCTCTTTTCCTAATTAGCCGTGATGAGGAACACAGGAATTGTGTGTATTCTTTGTAAGTGATGTCATATACTAGAGAAATACCAGATTTGCTCTTGTTCTCTCATAATGGGAACAGACTGCAAGACCCCCAAAATTGATTAAAGCAAGAAGCCAGAGAAAGAGCCAAAAAAATGTCTGGAAACTTAAGGATCTAGTCAATGAACGGAAAGTATTTTAGTAGGTACAGACCGACCAGTGAAGACAAACCATCATGTTTCTATCCACAAAAAAATATTGCATTTTGCAGTGTGAAAGTTTGCAATATGTTACACCTTTTGTGGCAAAGAAATACAAATTTTGCCCCTGCAAATTGATACGTTCCTTTACAAGTTGAGATGAATATTCATTAATGTAAATAATAAAACAGGCCGAACTTGCCATGAATGGTTGGGGTTTTTTTGCATAAGCTTGAAGTATGCCATAAATCTCATATTCAATAGCTTTGATAATTCCAATAAATTCAAACCCACTGTAAGCCAAATCTGAAGTGCACCAATGCTAAACGTTTCCTAGCTGGTCTGTAAGGTAAGACAAAAGATAATATAACTGTTGACTGGATGCAGGAATATAAGATGACAGTAGGTCACAGCACACTCATCTGCCTGTCCAACACACAATTTCTTGTAGGAAACTTGCCATAGATGAGTTTTAGGAGTGGTTTGCCGCTCTGTAGGAACTGGCAGGAGACGTCTGATTTCTGTTTAAAGCAAAAATACATATTTGAAATATATATTTAAATTAGATTGATAGGATGATGGGTGAATAACTTGGAAGCAGGGTGATTTGTACCTGTGGTAATCTATTACTTAACTCATATCCTAGCTTCTTGAGAATCTGTGTGTATGCAGGATGTATGCATGCAGTGAAGGTGCTGTGCAAAGGTGTGATCCCGATGACTTAGCCTTGCTGACTTGCAGAGTGGTCATATCTGTGCCATAATTCATGCCTGGCTATCTACTGAAAAAACAAGACGGAAGCTTTTTTTCTGTGTTCAGCAGCAAATCAAACTCAGATGGCTGCAGCAGTTACTGTCATCAGTTGTCCTCTCTGCTCCTTTTCTGCTTGTCACCACATGCACCAAAAAAGGCTGCTGAAGATGCAGTGTAAACACTCTTCTACCTTCTCCGTTTGCAAGCTATTTCATTAATAGGGTTTTCTAGTAATATGTCAGATGCTAAGCATCTGTTAAGCTGACAAGGGCTGTTTTAGCTGTCCTGGCTGTGCTGTAGTTTAGATGCTAGTAAGAAAGGAGGCAAACTGACACAATTTGTTTTCCGGGGAGATGTTGGTAAGTGCTGCTGTACCAAACAAGAACTGATTTTGTTACTGTTGCTGTGACAAAAACCTGTGGCAGACCTACTGTTTCACTCACCCCACTTTAATCCACCCCCAGCAGAAGTCATTACCCCATAGGTGTACTGAATGGTATGAATTTGTCATCATGACTAGACACTGCTGCAAACAAGAAAAAGGAACAACCATCCCCTACCAAAAGGTATAGAAAGGTTTGATTTATTTCAGCACTAATGCCTCATAAATTAGGTAATGCAAAGCCTTATGTAAAGCTCCTTGGAGAGGACACATGTGAGAATAACCTTATAAAGATGGGCATTAAATGTGAGACCAAACACATTACTGTGGCAGAGAGCTGGTAATCTATTTATGGTCTTACTGGGAATAAATGGTACCATCTTACGTACAAGGCAACACCAAGATTAAACCTTAACTAGACACATAGTGGTTTAGCATCTTTTCCGTATGTGTGCATGCACTCTCAATTACTGCTGATAGGAATTACATGAAAAATGAAGAAAGGCTGAAAAAAGTTGTTGTGGTGTCTTAGCGCTCACACATAAGAATCTTTTAAAACTAGTTTGGAGCATAAGCTCAATTCTATTTCTCTGCAAGTATACAAAGGAAGTAGACTTGGATATGGAGAGGTCAGTGGAAGGAATAGACATCTCATTGCACTCACGCTCCATGTAGCTTAACAAAATGTTCCCTTTTCTGAAAAGAAACAGAGTTGTAGAACACAAGGGAAGGGCTCCTTTGTGCAGATCTGAGCTATGTGTCATGAGGCTTTCCCTTCTTTCTCTCCCCAGATGGGGATTTAAGCCAAATGCAGAGTCTCTCTTGGTGTTCCTGATGAGCCAGAAAAATTAGCGATGCTGTCAGGCATTTCTTTGATATGGTCTTATTTGGTTACAAATAATTTATAGGATCCTACGTTCTTGAGCAAATGAATCCCATTCTGTAAGGACTGGATGCACTATCAACCGGTACGAATGGTGATGCTATAGACCTGTACGTTCTTTTTACGTTGTGTTCAATTAATTATTATGACCAGACAGATAATGTTTGAAGACAATGAGATGTTGTAAATGAAGTAATTTTTAGTGACTGTTAATACAGTGTTCTTCCAAACACAATCTGAAAGACCTCTCTTACTTGGATTGCACAACTGGAGGGAGAAAAATGGAAGTGGATGAGGGAAGAGAGCACCATGTCCTAGAGCCGGAATTTTCTCAGTTGTGCCAGTCTTAAAAGCAAAGAAGCAAAGTTCCTGAGGAACTGTGCTGGCCTGATAAAGACATTGAAGTGGACTTGGCTGTCCACGAGGATGTTACAATTCATACACAGATGAACCAGTGATTCAATTAAACTAAAAGCCAAAGTATGAGGTGATATTATTTTCTGTATTCTCATGCGCATTAGAATTAACCTGCACTGCAGAATCGCATGCCAGAAGTAGAGAGCATCATACGAAATTCGTATCCTTTTTCTGTTTTGAATTTAGAGACGTTCTTTTATCTAAACTGTCAGAGTTGTTCCTTACTATTTCCCATCATACGGCAGACAGCTGTAAGGATGCATTTGCTGCAATAATATGACTGCTCCAGGAGGTGTTGCTAGGAGCTCTGGGGAGGGTTTTATTTTCCTACAGGCAGAAACGCTGTCCCAAGGAGAAGCTGTTGGGTACTTGTATCGCGCAGACACACCGGGGGGGTGTCTTTGTCTGGTACACTGAAGCTACAAGAAACAGGAGATGGCCTGAGCCTGTGAGCTCAGAAGCGTTTGTGAGGTATGTCACATGTTGTCACTATTGTAGCTGCAAAAGATATGAATGGGAATTAACCAACCAAGTAATTTTTAAGAGGGCCTCAAACATCACCACTTTCTGGGAAGGTCACTAGTCCAGAATAATTATTCAGAGGGGAGGTGAATCAAGCCTCAGTATTGTTACTTCTTGCTTTTATGATTAATTTAAATACAAATTCTTACGGCCTGAGTGCAGGAATGTCTTCATGGGCAACCTACCTGTAGGATGATTTATTATGAAAAGATCTCAGTCAGAGATCTAAAAATCTGGCTAATACATGAATATCGTTACCATCTAGCAGTGTATTACTGGAATTACTGGGGTGTTTGTTAAACCAACAATTCTCTGTATAAATCTTTATTTATATTTTAAAAGTGAATGAAAATATGATCAGATATCAAAATTGAAGAAGCTTCAGTCCTCACTTGACCAATTATTTTTATACTGCTAATAATGACGGTTCTTAAAAGCATTAATTTGGCTTGAATTCAAAGTAGATTCATATCTTAAATGTCATTCTTTAATGTGAGGGACCAGTAGTGTAAAAATGGCATAAAATGGAAAAACATTTAATTGATACTGTAGCTTTGAATTTTTAACTTGCAGAGAGCCTAACTTTGTGAGCAAAAGTTACCACTGGTTTGTCTCCAGAAATATTGTTATAGGATGTGTGAGGAGTTTTAAAACTTTTAATTTCTTATCTCACCAGTTGTCTCTTCACGTAGAATACCCAGAAGCCTTTTTCTCTACTGTATGATGGCAGTATATTAAATTGAATGGAAAAGGGAAACAACTTACTCTTTGTGCTTTGTGACTGAGAATCTTAGGTAAAAATACTCCTAGTGACTTCAGTCACTATTTTGTGATTGTTACTGTAGAGTTTCTCCCAGATATATTCTGAATTTTCAGATGCAATAAATTAAACATTCTTATAAACTCTGTTTTTAAGAAAGGCTGTGAATCTGTATTAAATAATGCCCACAGCAAACTTGCTTGCCTTTGGCTTACCCTCTAGCTTGAAGACTGTCCAAAATGTGATGTTACTCAAGGAGCATGGTTTCCAAGGGTTTTGCTGTGTTAATGCTAAAACATTTATATACGCTGTGTTTGGGTTTATTATAGAGTTTAATTGTGACTATCCCAAACAGCGAATTTTCCTAGTGATGCTGAGATGGATTTCCCAATCAATGAGACTGCATGCTTTCTATAGAGGATGAACAGCCTGACTAGTGTGTCATTTGCATAGTTATTTCTGTCTTGGGTTATTTTATCTACCTCTGTGTCAGCTGACTGGCATAGATAATCTGAGTAGGAGTTTCCTATCTGGAAAGCTCAATTAGCAGGTATTGTCTAGTGGTGTTGACACCCCCACCTCCCCCCCCTTCCCAAACAACCCAAGCCCAACATTTATTTCCTAACCTGGGCTGTTGTGTTGGATTCTGCTCTGTTCAGTCATCTGACATCCACCTTTTAATCACAGCAACTGCGGAGTTTTTCCTCTGAGCTGTATTTCAGTCTATTTTAGTGGTGGTTGCTAAGTAAGATACGGAGGTGTTGTTTCGTCTTTACTTTGGCATATCACGTTTACATCATAAATATCTGTCTCAACTACTTTCATTTGTTTGTCTAAAATTTGGCTTGGTTTCACAAATGGGCATAATGATGGTCATTAGTATTGGTGAGACTCGGCAGCTGCAGTTTTCCTTAGAGCAAAGTCCCTACTAATACTAATGCTGGCTATTTTTCCAGTAGACTGTCATCTTCATTAATGCAAGGTCACTGCCATTTCCTTCCTTCATTTCTCCCTGTCCCACCACATCCCTCAGCAGGTCAACTTAAATAAATAAACTAAGTTAAGTAAATGATCTTTCCTTTTTAGCTGCACTTAATGTGCCATGATGTTACGTAATTTTAGAAGTGCCATTCCTGAGTGATGGCTGCGAACAAAAGGGAATCCTAATGCAAGGTCATCTCTGCCTACATTTCTTTTAAAAGCCCCTACCCTGGAGTCCATTCTCTTAAAGCGTACCAGCCAAAGGCTGCTTTCCAGTGAAGCTGGAGAATGGGTGTGTGTGTTGCAGTGTGTTCTGCAGGCTAACCAATAGGGTTGCCATTGCACCAAAGCAAAGATATTTACAGAGGTATCACGAAGGCTGTTTAGCCTAGAGGAGCTGTCTCCTTGGGTTTCTTATATAGCTGATGGAGAGATCCAGCTGATAGTGATGCAAAGAAGGAAGGCAGCTGTTCCTCAGGGATGTATTGTCCTTCAGTACCATCCAGCTTGGGCAGGACCTATGGCATCCTTGGAGGGAGGTTTTGGAGCTGTGTTCTACAGGCTCTGAGCCGGGGGAGGTAGACTGCCTAGTGACCCACACCATCGTGGTGGGCTTGGGGTAGAAGGGGCAGCTGTGAAAAGGATCAGGTTCTCTGCAGGTCAACTTTGACAGTTAGTGGAGAACTAGGTATGACTTCAGGTGCTTGGTCCTACTGAATTGGACCAACTGTATCTATTGGAACCCACTGGCCTCAGAAGGGAGCTGCACTGTTTATGAAAGCGGCGCTAGGTACATTAGCCACCCTTGGCTGAAGTTAAATACCTGGCTCCTTGAATACCTTTCTGAGTTACAGGTTAGATATCCTCTTGGTAGAAAATGTTGCGTCACTGTCTGGATTGGTGCTGTCCAAGCAAGTGGGCAGCCATCAGGGTAGCAGTGGCACACATCATCTGCTTTAAAACTTCAGCAAGAACTTAGAGTGCATCTTTGCATTAGAGTTAAAAGGTGGAAGGTATGGCATATTGATCACATACATTAACCTGCAAGGTGCCTGAATTACTATGATCGGTTGTGTACCATGTTAAAATACTCTCCCATTGTGTTTTGAGGAATAACATAGAGAAGCAGGCTCATTTTAATAATGGTAGTAATAGTGGCCAAAAGCCTTCTCCTTTCCCAGCAAGAATAGGCAAAAAAGCAAGTTTGGCTTCAACAGCTGCTCTCTATGAGCAGCCAAAAAATAGCACCATAGCCAGATTTTAGAATAGTGGTATGCAAGAGGGACATTTCCCTGCCAATGCATTCGGTTATTGTCTCCTAGTTAATACCAGTTATCTCTCAGCCTTTCTCTTCCAATTGCAGTTTCAGTCTGATGCAGGATATGCTCATAGCCTCTCCAGTTGATTAGAGTATGAGAAAAAGGTAAAACTAGGAATTGTAGACTTGGGCTGTCAGCCATCGTTCAGGCTCCCAATGCTTTGGTGTACCACCTAAGCAAGAGAGGGGACTAAAACAGACTTCTGTGGCATCCAGCTTGGGAGAGGGTTTATTGCAGAAGACCAGTTGGCCAGGTTGTGACGCATCCAAGGTATCAAGACAGGTCTGGAGTCACTCCAGTGTTTTTCGTGAAGTGGACTGCAGGCTTGCCAGTGAAGCAAGCATGAACAGTGGTCTCAAAACCAGCTTACAGAGTCACACAAATTTCCAGAGGTGGAAGGATGCATTCTCCTGCTTCTTAAGACAGTAGCGAATATTGTGTAATGTGGATGGAAGCAATAGTTCATACAGAAAATGCTTTTATCTCATAGCATGTATTTTATACTGCATTCTGAACAAACTGATAGAGGTCAAGGATATACCTGCACCATGGATTTCAGACTTCTTATGGAGATTGTTCAGTAAAAGTCTTGGTAAAAATGGGAAGTTAGAATCAGTTTGGGAACTGGTCTTCCTCAGGAAAGGACAAAATAAATGGCTGTTAATTCTTCCATGTAAACTGGAAATGGTAGTGGCACTTCATATAGTGTATTTCTTCTGTGTTCTTCTTAGAGCGTTTGGTAAAATAGAACGTCTAGTTAAAAGGACACTCTTTTCTCTGGACTTACTATTGTGAGTTAAACTAGTTGTACAACTTCTGCATTAAACTCATATAACTTTAATACCCTGTTCAGGCATTGTTTACTTGACAAGCTTGTAACAGCTACACTGCTTGAGCTCCTAGAAGACAAAATTTGTTTCATACCTTGAGGGTGCAAAGTCCCAGGGCAGCAGATGGCCGTATGATTATTATTTCCAACCTGTCTTACCTGACCATTCCTTCCCTGTATGAACAGCTGTTTCATTCACTTCAGTGCAGCCCAGGCCGATCGGCTATTTTTCTTCTGCCCTTTTCTTTGCACATAACATAAATCTTTTCTTTCCTTTGACCTGGCCTGCAGTTCCATCCACCTGTGCATGCCTTAAGCAATGTCAAACTCTTTGCCAGATCCACTTCCCTTTTTCTAGATAAATTCTTTTGAAACAAAACTTTTTTTTTTTTTAACAGTGCTGAATAGATAGAAGCAGTCCATTCACTTCTTAGATACTCACTTTTTGAGTGCTTGGTGGGTGTGAATTTGGTCCTCTCGCTCTGTTTCAACGGACTCAACCCATTGATTCAATGGTATCAGGCTATTGGTGTTAACCAGTGAGTGGGCCCGCATTCTGCAACTTGCAGGTTTTCAGCTGTGCAAAGCACTTCGTATAAACCAGTGGAGTTAATTTCATTTCCAATATTGCAAAGGCAAATGTTCAAATTAGAAAATGTCAAAATTAAGATGTTCCCATGCAACGTCATGGGGCCTCCTTATGTGCAAATGCTCTCATGAGGTGATTTTTAACCCTGTAAAGACGCTACCCTTTCTGCAGGACCTCATTTCATGCACTGTGCAGGATCCTCAGTACTCAACAAATGAGCAGTTTTTCAGTGTTTAATTTTATCGTTATTGCACAGGCTATGCCTTATGTCCTGTTTACTGTGCAATACTCACACTGTGCTGAATATGGAAATTCTGATTTCTGTAAGGACGCTCATCATTTGCATTTAAGAATTTAATTGTGGAATGACACTTGTAGACAAGGTAGAAGCGTTCCTTCCAGTTGACGAACAGACAGCTGGGGCAGATGAAAGCCTGATGTATACCCTACTGAATGATGACATTTCTGGAACCTCACTTACCAATGTTGCATTTTTTAACTGTAGGGACAACTCCTGTAGCAGTTAACAGCGCTCAGATTCTGCAAATTGATTTACACAAGCCAGACCCCTGTAAAAAGAAGAATAAACAGAAGCCACAGAGCTTCTGCCTTGTGTAATTTGCACAGCATCACGGATTCCTGGAGACAGAGCCGGCAGCAGAATCAAGAGTAGAAAGCATGACGTGAAGTCTGTTCTCTTGCTTTCTCCTCAAGCTTTGCAGATTCTCTCAGAAAGGAAGACAGGGCAAGGGGACACTACAGGCACCAGCTTTCTTCCTTCTGCTATTCGATATATTTCTAGACACTGTCCTTTCACTCCCCTAAGTGAGACAGGGCTCCTGTGATAAAGTCTAGAGACTGCCAGGTGACGCACACACAAAGCAAACATGCTGAAGTGTCATAGCCATTCTAATTTTTAGCATTTCTTAACTTCAAGTGCTTAATTTTGTGGATCTGAAGCTCTTCTTATCTCATTGTTTAGGTTTCAGTCCCATGGAGACTTCCTTGTTATCATGTCCTTCAGTGGCATGAAAGGAATCATGCCATGATACAGCAGAATAACTTGTAGGACAGGAAATTTCTGTTGTTGTTGTTGTGACTCCGTGTCTTTCTTTTATTACATGGATATTTTTTTCCCCTCAGTCAATGCCTTGATTCAGAATCAAGAGTCTGACTTTATCCACTTTGAAACGCTGATAGCAGTTTCTTTTTAGGCAACTTGAAATGCAAATAAGGATATATTTGATACAAACTAATCCCTAAAAGGACTTGATGAAATGTAGTAGGCTCATTTTCTGAAAGCGAGTCAAGTCCCACTTAAACATCAGACTGTTTTCCAGCACATGTTCTACACGAAATAGTGATGCTCTAAAAAAGCGTCACCAGACACATTTCTGATTTTTTTGTGTGATATATTTTTTTAAAGTAGAAATAGTGTTTTACTAGATTTAATTCTCTGTCAGAAGTGAAAAGATGTATTCCCAAAAGAGGAATATTGTATGGCAACTTGAAGATCTAAAAGAGAGTAGCTTAAAAAAGGAAAATTGTTCCTGAAGAAGTCTCTGTAGATCAAGCCACCTTAAGCTACTAGATGGATAGCTATAGGTATATTCTACCTGCAGATCTTCTTCTCTTTGAAGGCAGAAATACTTACCAGGAATGTGAAACAGTTGTAAAACTGAGGGGTTTTATGCAAATTTATTTGTGATATAACTGCAGTTTGTTTATTAGTTTCTCTGGAGAAAAAAAACAACCACCTTTTACAGAGCAAACTGGTGAAGGAAAGATGAATTTGCCTAAGCAAAAGGTTCTAAGCAAAAGATCTGGAAATCATTCAGTATCTGAATCTCTGGAAGACACATAGTGAAGAAGATGATTCATTACACATGTACATGAAGGTTACTAGGAAGAATTTGCTTTTTTTTTGATAAACATGTTAAATTGCAGAGTCAAAGATGTTGCACAAGCGTGGTAGACACATTTTAGTAAATACTGTTAGGCGACATGGTGTATTCCTTCCCTCTTTATGAAGCTTTCTTGATAGAAATAAAAGTTGGTTATGTTGCCTGTAATGACCTGGATTTGATTTCCTGCACAGTAACATGCTTATTCTCATGTGCAAGCACCTGTAAATTTGTACACATTACTTAAATGTGAAAGGCATCTGCTTTAGACCTTTGGACATGAGAGAAGGTTTTGCATGTTATTTGAGCTCTGCTACTCTTTCTAGGAAGACAAAGTTAATTTTCTCTGTTCTATTGTACTGCAGAATCATAAATGGAAGAGTCTTAAATGATGACAAGGTATTAAAATAAGAATTTAAAAAATCCTAAACTCTTAAAAATAACAGAGTAAGGAAAACAAGTAAATTTTAAATGTTTCCGCTGCATGTACAAAGTTGTTTTTTCAAGCTTAGATGTTGAAATGCAAGTGCCTGTCATTAATTCAACAGAGACTTTTAATGTGCTCATTTGAAATAATTTACAATTAGAAATAATTTTTTAAACATAAACACTTTTCCCCAAACCTTTTCCCCCAGAGGGACAAAGAAGGCTGAAAAAGTCATGTCAATTTAGCCCCCTGCCTCAACTTCATGCCATGTGGTGGTGACAGATAATACGGCTTTTACTTGTAGAGTTAGCTATGGAAAGGTTGCAGAAACCACTGAAGGTGAGAATATAAGAACAACATTTAAAACTTTCCTCTTACTCAGCAAGCAGTATCAATTAATTTCCACATTAAATTTAATCCAACCCATAATTCATTTTAGGACCAAAAATTTAGGATTAAAATTGCTTTTGCTTTTCTCGGGAAGTTAGAATATCAGGACATCAAATTCTGAGGGCCTGATATCCGTCCTAATGTACTAAGTCAGTACGAATAGCTTGGGTTTTGAGGTGACTGTCCTTAGGCTGCTACCCATCCAGAGCTTGAGAATTCCTTAATGCTCTTCCTTAATAGTTCTGAAGTTAAATATTTCAGCAGATAATAGGGCTATTTATTTAGTGAAATTTGGTATTACATCTCAAGTATTTCTAAGAGTAAAATGTATACCAACAGTGTGTTTCATCTGCAAGCTTGTGGCAAAGTGTGTGTGTGTGTGTGTATCCTTTATGATACACTTCACTTCAGATAGTCTTATTTCTTCCAGTCTTGTCTGTAAATACTGATAAAAAGAGAAAATATTCTTCAGAAGTCTCCCCCCCCTTTTTTTTTTTTTTTTTGTGAACACCTGCAACTTTTTAAGTAATGTTTGAAGCTAAGAGGGAGTATTAATGCTCATTCTGTGTTTTAGCTGTCAGAAATACAGACCATAGACAACTTGGACAGTGGATGTGCCGAGCATCTTAAAAGCTACTGGTCTTTCATATGTTGGGCCTTTTCGAAGCTCAAAGAAATGTCCAGTCTCAGGGAACAAAGCAGATAATAGAAGTTCTTTGACAAAATTGTGAGTGCCCAGATAAGGGAAAGTTAGATGAAGTACAGAGCTGTTGACTTAGAAAGTAATGACATTATTTTTGTTTACTAAATCACTTTTACATGTAGAACGTAGTAAGACACTCAGCAATTCTTCGGTGGAACTGTGTCACCTGGCTTGTACAAAACGTCATTTCATGCATCTGGTTTTGAAAGCTGAAGGTTGATTCAAGTCTGTGACACCGGTGGTCACTTTCCAAGCTGCTGGAAGTGGTGGAAGTTGTAACAAAAGCATGCAGGCAAGGTTTGGAAAGGCTATTTGCTGAGAAGTGTTGAAGGTTATTTGCTTTTGGTGCTTTTCTTTACTTTGCAGTGAAAGTCAAAAATTTAACTGTGAAGAGTAAAAGTAGTGATTGAAATCCAACCAGGAGGAGTGCTCCTCTTCTATTTTACTCTCCACACTGTTTTGTCTTACTCATTTGTAGATCAGCAGAACCTTGTGTATAAGATGCAAGCTGTTTGGTCTTCCATTTCTCTTGTTTTTCTTAGCAGGCATGTGCTCCCTCTTTTCATTCTTTTCAGTTCATTCTTTTAAGGTGGGAGTTTGAGTGTGTGCAGTTCAGTTGCAATCGTATGTGTAACGCAAGTGATTAGCATAGAGGGGGTTTCTAGCAAGAAATTCCTAGAGAATAACTAGAAGTTTAGGCATGATCCTGTCCATGTGGATGTTGTCAGAGGTGGACTTCATCTTCAGAATACCACGTGCTGTGGAGCAACCCTTCCTTTTCGAGATCACATGTTCCATGAGAAGGTGCGTTGGGAAATCTCGCTTGTAACCCTTTACAAAGAGGGTGGATGGATCCGTATACCTTGCAAAGAGCGTGTGATGAGTTTGTTGTGCGTTCTTTTTGCAGCAGAAGAACTGGAACAATTTCACAGTGTGGAAAAGTGATTATCCTAAATCAAACCAGTTTGGAATTCATTGACATTCTTCATAAGGTTAAGCTCATGGGCAGAACCACCAGAGTGTGGGGGTTTTCTGCTCGTCTGCTGCACTAAACTGCCAATCGGATTTTTGTGCCTCCCAGAGGAAGAAAGCCTGCCGTTTTTGTTGACACAACCATTCAATACAGCTTTGTTTCGTAAACCACATTGTTATTGGACAGCAATTAGGATAAAGAGAAACTCATAAATAAGGCTTACACATGGACCTCTCTCTTGAGATGCTTTGCACCTACTTCTATTGAAACTAATCTGATGCTTCTCATCTTTCAGGAAATTGTCTGTTCACCTAAGATTTTGCTAATTTATGTAGAAAATATCATGAACTATCTAGCGTTAACACAGAATCGTACCAATGTATTTTAGACAACTGCAGTGACAAACTCTGGGCCACCTTTGTCTTTTGAAAGCGCAGCTAAAAACCAGAAAACAGAGGACTGAGCTAAGAGCAAAATGATATGTTGACATCTGAGTCAAAATGGATTTGTTTTAGTGGTTTAACTTTGCAGTGTGGATTTAAACCTCTTTTGTATTGCATGTGTACTGTACGCATACGCTGGCATAAGGTTGTAGGGTAAGAATTAAGACGGAAAACTTCAGCATTAGAAGTAACGTAAGCTATAAAATGCTAATAAATAAAAATGAGAATTAGAAGCAGGCTAATAAAACCAGGACACCAAACCAGGAGACACACTCTGTGTTGCCTTGAACAAATATTTTTTCTGGGGATAATTAGTTATCCTATCTATACATGTTATTATACATATGTGTGTATGTATACATATTTTATTACAGGGTGGAGGTTGTAGAGAAGGACAGGGGATGGGGACTGTCGTCTTAGTAATGACAACCAATATTTGGTTTTGTGTATGCTATTACAACCAGAAATAAACTTGTCTTCCATAGACATCTGTGTGAGAGACCACCTGTGAGAGAGCCTTTAGGGTTTTCTTTCAAAGAATACCTCAAATAACAATCCAGAAGTTTAATCCTTGCTTAAACTTTCTTCTTAGGCTTGTATTTCACTTAAAAATATTATACAGAAATTTTCTGGATCTGAATTCAAGCAAGATGCAACCTTGCTTTCTCTCTGCTTGCAGTAAAACTTGTTCATATCTCTATCTTGACTGCATCTGTAGAACAAGTTAATATTTCTTGGAGAAGCTGAGCTGTCTGGCTAGATACGCTGGTCACCCTGTTATCCTGATGTATGTGAAGTGATAGCGTTGACAACAGAGAAGTGTGTGTTTCGAAACACAGGAAACGTTTCCTATCACAGATTATTCTTCTAGATCTAGTTCTCTGTAATTAGCCCTGCTGTATGCTGAACATACAAAGGCATTTAGAACATCAGAGGTTGATAAACTGTGATAACAGTTGCGTAATGATTTTCATCAAATAACTTTTACCATAAAAATAGCTGTTCATTATTGCTTTTGGGATATTTGAGGTTTTGATTCTTTTTGGATAATTCTAATTTACTTAAGGTAGTTTTTGGAGAGCTGTTTTTTTTTTTCCTCTGGGCATGATGATAAATGTGCAGATAAAATACAATCGATTACACAGTGTTTTGTTGTTCAGCTGGATGCATATCACTCGTGTGGCTGCAGGACAAGACAGCTTTGAATCTCTTAAGGAGTTACTGAACAAGATTAGTGTTTTTTTCTGATATAAAAAAAAATTATAGTTCCAAAGAAATCCGTGTAGCTGTAATACCCATGAGCTATGTGAGCTGAGGTGTCCTCATGTTGTAGCTGTGTAACATGAGCATGTTGTGCAGCATACCTGGCTGCAGGGTACTTCCACTGCATGTGTGCCCTCACTCTGGGAGGGGCTTTGCAGAACCTTATCTCTTGCATTAAGCCCAGTCCCATCAAACAAAAAATACCAAATTACACTGTGATTTTCTCTTATCAGTTGTTGGCATGCTGATATAGATTAGAACATGTGTAACCTAGACTGTTAAGGGTTTAAGCTGTGTTTATGTCTGTTCATAGCAAGTCAATTGAGGCAGTACATTCCTTTTTTCTGTATTTCTTTCCATCTAAAATGTACCATTTCCCTTCGTAAAGTCGAAGTCCAGACTTGGCTTTTTGTGATTGTCTCCTGAATACTGCACCTGCATGTAGAAGGGAGTTGCAGAAGGAAGCTTGAAGAACTATTTTGTACGGTGTTTGCACTCGGCCTTGAGCTCTGTTTTTTTTAGGTGTGTGGGTTTGTTTGTTTTTTTTTTTTTTTTTTTTTCTTTCTTACCTTTTTCTTTTGTTTTTTTTTTTTTTTTTTTTTTTAGTATCTTACCTCTTACTAAGGCTGAGTACCTTTGATTTCTATGGGTTTTGGCTGGAGTTTACACATTTTTTTTTTTTAATATCTTTCAAGTCAGTTTATGTAGTAGTCATATAGCATCTTGTATTTTGGAAATTTTAACAGTTTCTGTGGGCTCTGCGCTGAAGTTGCTGCTGCTTCTTGGTGTTGAACACCAACATATCTCTGTGTAAACATAACCCACCTACTAACTCATCAGTCCTCTAGTCTGCCTCAAAAATTGTAGTGCTTAGGTGGTGATGTAACCTGTCATCAGCTTGATGGAAAGTGGATGGTGACTTCGCTACATGAATGACTCCAGCTAGAAGGACATGCTGAGTAGGCATTGAGTGGGAGTCAAACAGAGGTATGACCCTTTAGAAAGGATGCGATGGACAGTTTGAGGAAAGGGGTTTGCATATCCATAGGTGTCTCCATGCCTGCACTGGCCCATTGTGATAACCCTGACTAGCATCTGATATGGGAAGCATACATATACAAAGGTGATTGCTGTCTGTGTCACATCGTGTTTCTAATAGATTTTTTTTATCTGTTAGATTTCTGAGAAACATTTAAATATGAACTATGTTTTGAACTTTGTCTTTTCCTCTTTCTTATTTAAAGGTAGTCTGAGCTATTCAGTTTCATTTTTTGATTTTTAAGTGTTAAATTGATTTGCTTTATTCTTCACCACAGTTCCGAGTAACTGGAAATAAGGGTTCGTTTTAGTTCAGCACCAGAGTTATGAGTTCTTCATCCATGCCGGAGGGGTCACAAACTGGTGCAAGTATTTGGCTCGACATCAAGTGAATTTATGTGACCTAGGAACCTGTCTGCTCATTCCTTACTCTGTCCAACATTCATGTTTTACCTCTTTGTGGTCTTGCCACACTGTAAAATAGGGGAACACTATTTGTATGATACATGTTACTGTTTGTATAAGGAAAAGGTTGGGGAAGGGTACCGTAGGTATATGCTGTTGGACTTGATGATCCTTGAGGTCTTTTCCAACCTTAATGATTCTATGATTCTACACTTCACCAGCTGGTATTTTCAGTAACTGATTTTGTAATACTGTTGGTATCTCTGTGAGGTTGGAAAGTCTGTCCTTAGCCCTGTCTTACCAGGACAGCAATTTCAGGAGTTGCTGAAATCCATGTTCCATTTTGCAATCCATATTAAACCAAAGCCTTAGCAGAGCACCTAAGGGACCTCCAAAATAGATGCTTATACCTGTCAAAAATAGATGCTTCTCATTTTCTAGCTCACTAGGGCTATATCTCTGCTTGAGGGATTGAGGTTTTCTTGGTATCAGACATACTGTGCTCCTAATAAAAATATTGCAGTGGCAATCGCTTGTGTCTACTGCATGAATACCTACTTGAGTAAATCACATTCTGACTAGAGAAATCTCAGCTGTATCTTTTCCTTCTGATGTATATTGAGGTGCAGTTCTTTTGCATGCTACTAAATGCCTGGCACCTACCAGTTTAACATAAGGGCAGGGGGATGGATTCCTCTAGGTTCAAATTAATCACACTGTGTTACTTCTGTACATAAAATTCTTTATAAACAATTGTTGTGATTATGTGCCCTCCCTCCGCCACTCGTCTTCCATCGATTCCCTTGGTTTCCTGCTATTTTTCTTTAAGGCAAGGGTCCCAGTCTCTTCCTCAGTTCAATCTGGTCAGATTTGTCCTGTGATTGAATGAGAGACAGGGTAGCCAAAAGACTGGGCTGGTGCATCCAGAATCATTAATTCAGACAGTCAAACAAATGGGAAGCAAGAGAACAAGAAACGGTGACCAATTGGTCACATGGCGGGGGATCTGCCCTGGAGCATGAAACATACTGAGTTCAGCCCCTAAGCTGGATGGTCACAAATGCCATAATGATTTCTTAGCACGGCCCTGGCTGGGGAAGCGCATGCCAGCCCGCTGAGCAAGCTTGGCCAGGCTTCTTGAGATTCACAGAGAAGATTTATTCCTGAAGCCTGACCTACATGAGTGTGTATCTAAACGTGTGAAAGCTGTGATTTGATGGCAAGCAATGAAAGGTCATAGAAAAAGCAGGCAATGCATTTAAATCAAAATGATGAAGCTGGGTAATTTCATTAGCAACAGTTGTATTTACTGGAAGTCACAGATGGTGTGGTTTAGCTTATGGCCAATTTGTTAAGACAAAATAAGTATAAAGAAAGAAATATTCCAAGTGAGAGGTGGTTAAAAATTAAATAGGCACCAGATGGCTCAAGATCATCCTTCATACAAATTTGGTGAAAGAAGACATAAACAATCCAAAAGCATTTCTGAATGGGACATTTACAGGCTGGCTAGGCCTTTATCAGAGCTAGGTTTAAAAGCAGAGCAATTAAACTTCCCTCATGTTTTAACTTCTGACATCCCAGCAAAATGTTCTGCGTGAACTTCTAATTATTTTCTCTCTGATAAGTTGTTTAAACTGGGAAGTAAGGTAAACGGAATAACCTAGAAAGGTGTCAACCTTCAGCTGCCATTAAACTCAGCTTTTATTTAAAAACAAGAAGGAAAATTTTATTGTGCAGTGTGTATTTATACATCTAGCTGTATGCATGTCAATACCCAGGGCTTTATGCAAAGAGAGACAGCATTATTTTAGATCTTGCTTGCCTTTGAGAAATGTTAGCAATTATTACAGATCACTGGTGATAAGCCAAGGTTGCACCCCTAGACAATATTCCAGGGGATACAAGTTCCTTTTCCAGGCTGCATCACAAATATTTTCATGGCTCTGGGAAAGCTCATTTTCCACATTTGTACACTTGCACCCATGGTGATTTTGGGGGTCAGAAGCTATCGATACTTTTGCATAGTGTTTAGAACTGCTAGAGCTGATCATCAGCGCTGATGCCTTCGGACTCTTTTGTGAAACAATTAATGGTACTGATTCCCCATGTTTTTAGTAGGATAACATGATTTTATTATATATAGTGCCTAGATTCTGTTTTCTGCTCATGTGCATAACGTACTTAACTCTTTCTTACCCAGGTGGATGTTAGGGGATTGATAGTGTTTTGTCCATATTACAGTACACCCCTGTGCAATACTAGCAAATTTAACAGGCAAAAAAAACTTAGGGGATTGATAGTGTTTTGTCCATATTGCAGTACACCCCTGTGCAATACAAGCAAATTTAACAGGAAAAAAAAAACCCAAACCAAAACCATTATAAATTATTCCAAGGAAAAGGAGTCAGTTTAATGTTACTAAAACGTGCTCCCTGTTTTTATATAGAGCACTTAGTATAGGTGATATCAGAGACAGAGTAGAAATCTCTTTAAACTAAGCTGCATGTATGGAGCTGGTTTCCTGGGGGTGGCAGGGAGGGAAGGGAAAAATAAGAAAAGCAAAGGAAAACAGCCTGCCTTGAATGAGAGAGGCAGCTGGAGACCGGAGGGAAGGGAAAAATAAGAAAAGCAAAGAAAAACAGCCTTGAATGAGAGAGGCAGCTGGAGACTCTGTTGACTAATTAATGAGCAACATACACTTAAAAGCTTTTACTCATCTTGCACTAGCTTTGCACATTTTCTACTGCACGTTACATTCTCTGGGTATGAAAGCTCTGCAAGCGGTGCCTGCTTGCAGGGAAAAGGCTACACTTGAAAAGATGGCTGTACTCACTGAAGGGAAATGAGAACATTTACAAATGTCCTGGAAAAGCCTGGAAGAGTCCGGATGGGGAACATGATTTGAAGAATTTGACAATTAAATTTTAAAAAAATCAAGATGATCCAGGAATAATTTTCCCCTGTGCCAAGGTAACAATAATGCACATGCGCCGACCACAGCCTTGCCAGAGAAATACATCCTTCCATACGGAAGATTGTATGTCTCAGCTGCTGGCATTGCACCTATGAACAGGGAGATGATTCACAGTCGTGGCTTTGTGTTGAAAAAGACCATCCAAGTTAGGGTAATCATGATTTTTATTTTGTTTTGTTTTTCTTTAAAGACAAAAATACAAAAACTATTTTACTGACCTTGACTAAAAATAGCACAGACTCTTTATTGTAGTAATTCCAGTGCTTTCTGGGTGGAAAGAGAGGGGGGGAGTGGGGGAAAGGCAGCCTAGGAGGAAATCAGTCTCTTTAAAGTGTGTGCTCTGAAAACTTTGTCTTCAGCTCCTGCATTTTAGTTATTGCTGCCCTTTGCAATAATGGTTAAATCTCAGTGCCCAGGCAGTGAGCCTTTTGCTATGTTTCCAAGGATCTGTCACCTTCTGCCTGAAGTTAGACCCACTCTGATTGTACACAAGTGAAAACAGTAATGATGAACCCCAGCAGCATCTCCACAGGTAAACTCTGACCCTCTCTGTTCGGCACGTACCACACCATCCTGCGCACTCCCATCAGCAGATGTTCCTGGTTCATAAGCATGGTTCTCTTTTAGGCTTATAGGCAAATGCAAGTTGTCCTGAACTCACAATTAATGTGGTCACAGGGCTGAAGACTAAACCCGGTTACAAAAACAGTGCTGAACATGATTTGTTGTTACCTATGTTTGAAGCTAATCATGTTCCATGTTCGGAGACAGCCCATTGTTGCTGATATTCTTTGTCAGCAAAGTGTAGGGACAGTAGAATAGGTGGGAAAAGAAAAAAAAGACTTATGGGTGATGAATGACAACATGGGTTGAGGCTTTGTAGATAGTTGAACAAATTCTGATGCCCTGAAATACGCACCAACTCCTTTTTAAATGTGGGAGAAATACTACAGCGGAAAAAGTATAAAGCTTGCAAATTGCATAGCAAAAAAATTGGTAAACAGATTGAAGTTTTAATTCCACATCCAATTTTGTACTGAGTCAGTTTAATGATTAAGCAGGTCAGATGCTTGTAAGTTTAAAAAAAAAAGTTATTAGATATGAATTTCAACTGATTTAAAACTCACATGAGTGATGCATTCTGCATATCAGCAGAGAACAATTGCGGCTTAGTGTTAACCGGCTGGTAAATGCTGTTGTGCGGTATGGACGTAAGTGGTATTAGAGGTGGTGTTATTGTCCTGGTATTCATTCATGTTACCTTCTGTATTTGAAATCTCGTACGGTTTAAATCATGTGTGGGTTGGTAACCCTTGGCATCCAAAACAATGCAGGACTCTTCTCGATTCTTTTCTTTTTCTTAGTACATCTTTGAAGATTCAGCAAACTCCTTTAGGTAACTAGTTTTATTGTGCTGTCTTGAAGAATTTTGTTAATTGAATATAAATTTTTCTAGCAAACCTAGGGCTTTACATGTTTTTATTATGGAGACTTTGTTTTCAAGTGTTTGTTGTCTGACCCAGTATGGCAATATAAGGTAGCACTCTTCTTATGAAGACCAAAGACAGAGATAAATTTTGCATAGTGCATTAAAAAAACCTCTTCACCATTTGTGGATTTGCCTACTAATGGTAGTGTTTGGATTGTGCAGTCAAACCTGAAGAAAAAAAGGAAACTGCGTCTTTGTAGTTGTTCAAACTGTCTTGTGGGTAGTATCATAACAAGTCCCATTATTTGCCAAGAGAATAAAACTCCATTTAGATCTGCTAAGCTGAAACCACCTGAAAAGAATTATTGGTCCAATTCATCATTCCCAGAGGTGCTTACAAGCAGCATGCTGTTGTAGAAGCGCTCCGTTATAGCCAGAAGTTGTTTCAGAAGCGTGACTGAGCTGCTCGATTTACGTGAGTTATATGAAGAATTTTTTCTGATTACTTTGCTAGCATGTGGGGGATGTGTGTGTGTAGCTGGAAACAACAGGGAATTTTGTATACATCTCATTTAACTGGTGCTATGTGGATTCTTGTGCAAGAAAAGCCTTTCCTGGCTAGTGTTTAGTCCTGCAGTAATTGTCCTTCTCAAATACTCACTTTGAAGACTTGTTCGTTTTTGAGTTACTGACTCTGCCAATACTGATTAGAGCCAATAGGCTGAAGTTTTTCCTCCCAGGACAAAATTTACCATAAGGTTTTTCCTTTTTCTCAGCAGACTACTCCTGATTCTGTTCTCTGTGGTCTCCAAGTATCGGCTTTGGTGAATGTTTCTAGAAGGTCTGTGCGTCTGGAGTCTGCTCAGTTTTACTGACCTGTAACTTGGGGCTTTGCTCTGTCACCGTGGCTCTACCTGTGTGTGTGTCAGCAGAGTAATCTGTAAAATTGGACAGTTACCCGAAATGTCAGTTGTTGAGTTTTGTATTAGTTGGTTAATTTTCACTAGCTTTGTGCTTAGCCTGTATTATTAATACATATACCACACGTAGGTTCAGAGTGCAATTTAGCATACAGGACTTCCAAAAACTTCACCCTGAAAAGCTTGCAGTTCAAATTTTCCTCTCTCTAGGGCTGACTCAAGACTCAATTATAGCCCTCCATTCACTGAGAAACACCTTAGAATTGGTAACCAGTTCAGAACTGGGGCAAATACATAGGGTGTATATATGCTTGGGTTTGAAAACTTCGATAAAAGAAATTTCACAATACATTTCATAAACAGAAGTATATTGGTAGCATAAGAGTTTTTCTATAGCCTGTAGAATTATTTGAGGAATTACAGCAGCTCCTGGATGTAGTTAGAGTGATCCAGGAAAATACAGTTCTTATCAGTTGGAACCAGGTAGGAAGTTATAAGTAGGTGGAACAGGAAGGCAGTTCATGTTGCTGGGTTGTACTGGCACACCCTTGCTTGTGTATGCTCCTCTGAATCTTGCCTGTATCTTGGGAAGGTTGAGTGGTGAAAGGAGAAGAGCTTATGAAGAAGCATCTGGATCCAAATTCTGGAGAGACCTTGTTTGCTCCAGGGTCCCATGGGGATTTGTGAAACCACCCAACCTAGAGCTCAACATGACTTCCCAGGCTTACGTCACCCTTTCTGCACGACAGAAGAGGACATTTCTTCTACCTCTCTGGAGGCGTATGCATTTCAGTAGTGCACCATGATTTGATTTTTTTTTTTGTTTTTCTCCAGTTAGTTCTTTTGCAAGATGAGAAGATCAAATTGATAATAACAAACTATACAGAAGGAGTTGTATGGAGATGTGTATGCTGGTAGATACAACAGCAAGTACAGTTGTATATACAGCAACTAAGAACTGTCAGGCAGCTGTAGAAATTGACACACAATACTTAGAAGATGTAAATTGCTCTTAAAGTACTAAGGACCATGCTATATAAACACTAATTAATCCCTAATTAACTTATCTATATGTATTAGCTAATTAATCTCTAATTAGTTTATTTGCAGATTCTTTCACTTTGGGAGCTAATTTAGGTGGGGCTTAAACCTCTTGGGACTCGTTCTGATCTCTCAAAGAGGTGTAAGTCAGGAGGATGTATAAATCTGTTAGAACGTCATAGGGATACACCAGTGAAAAACTGCTCCAAGGAATGTATAAAAAGGCTCTCGGTGAGTTCAGAGAGATGTGCTATGCTGTGGTGAGATGCAACATCAAAATACGCTGAATTAATTAGCTAATGTCGATGGGGTTTGATTATAGAGTTCTGCTGTTTTTAAAATGTATTTCTTCGTAGGGCCACATATTACTTGAAGAGTATTAGCAGGAGTGTGCGAAAGTGGCTACGGAGCCTGGGCTGGCAAAGTTACTGCTAGTGCACCTGATGTGGGCAGAGCTCTCAGAGCGAGAGGAGAGTGAGGAAGAATAAAACTTAGTGGTTTTGTCATGGAAGCTGTTCTATCTTTTTCCCCTCATGCGGCTACGGAGCCTGGGCTGGCAAAATTACTGCTAGTGCACCTGATGTGGGCAGAGCTCTCAGAGCGAGAGAAGGAGAGTGAGGAAGAATAAAACTTAGTCGTTTTGTCATGGAAGCTGTTCTATCTTTTTCCCCTCATGCCACTCAACAAGCCTGAGAGTATCCTCAGGGGGATACTTCTGAAATGTTTGGCCTGATGATCCCAGAGCTTGAGCTCACATATCTTTGAGAACGATGGCGATGAAAGCATGTCTGGTTTCCAGGAGTGGTAAGGGTGCTGTATGTTTTACAGGGTCATCTTGTCCTGGCTCTAGAGTACTGTCTGGATAAACACGAGGGACGGAGCTCATTTCCCCAGCATTTGAAGGGACTGTCACTGATTTGTCGGCTTCAGTGATGTCAGTTTCCAGTGTTCTCCTTTGTCATATATAGGATAGCTTAAACCATTCAGGAGCAAACCCTCCGTAGCGATGGCACTGCACAGGCAGCCTGGCTTTGCCCCTGGACAGTGGGTGTCTGTTCACTTGGGAGCAGGAAGGAGCCCAAGCGTGGAAGCAGAAGGGAGTAGGGTAGTTCAGCTCTAGGTCCTGAGGATTTCTAGGAGCATGTTGCTTTGTGCCTTGCCCATTTAGAACACTTAATATAGAATGGAAATGTGAAGTCTGAGGTTGGGCAAAACTAATGTTACCAAATTGCTGTGCAGTTTTGGTTGCTGTGTCATTAGGGGAGAAAAATTTGTTAATTCTTAGAAAGTTGTAAAGCTCTTTATGTTCCTTTTCCTGAATTAGTTAAATCAGCTGAAGCAGCTGGACTGCCACTTACTAACACTGCAGGAAGTAAAATGCTAAATGCTGACACTGGTCGTGAAGCTGATATTTTATTTAGATGTCCTTGCAGCATAGAGTTATCTGACATCATGTTTATAGCCTGTATGCAATAAAAATATAAAAACTCATATACGTTTTGGGAGGTGGTGTTCAGATTCAGTTGTAATAATTCTCTGTGTTGCTTCAGGGCTTCCATATTGCTTTGGGCATAAAGCTGTATTATAAATTACAGCACACAAAGCTGAGTTTGACCTACCAGTTGATGCATAATAAACTGACTTAATTCTGAATATTAACTACATATTGTGGCCTAGAGGTTTTTTCCTCTCTAAGTGTAGTACTGAATTATACAAGAACCTTTTCCTCTTGGGTGAAACCTAAATATAAATACATTCCCAGTCTTTATAACACACAGAAAGGTACCAATGGGAGAATATTTTCATCCTAAATATTTCTTGTGGCAGCAGAAAATAATTTCTGAGTAGTGCCAAGTACAGGAAGTAATTATCGAGACTTTTCAAAAAGTAAGCATCAGGAGCTGATGAATGTCTGCAGGATTTTAGTAGTCATCACTATGAGTAGAGAAGTGCTCTGGTCGCAGTGGCATATTGTTCCTCGTTGTGTCCAGACCTGCCTTAGGAACATGTGTTTTAATGGATCCTAGCTCAGGTCTAAAATTTTCTTAGGCTGAAGTATACAATAAGCAATTTCAGCCCTGGTGAAGATGTCTAAAATAAAAAAGATCTGGTTAAACCGTCTTGGAATTTAAATTCCACTCACAAAGTTTTTGCTACAGATCAATAATGTACGTTACAATAATCTGCAATGTACTTGCCCACCAGTGCAACTAGAGATGTGTCCTTAGAGACTGATTCAAAATGTGCTCATTTTGTATGGAAGTATTGCTGCAGAAAGCTACAAACTAGTTCTTTAGGTTACCTCATAACTATTTAACAAAACACAGAGGACTGTGAAAAATCATGGGCTCCTGTATTTTTTCATGAAAATAAGATGATTTCCTCATGTTATACTAGACATAAGTGCGTATAGATTATATATAACATTTTCTGCGAAACTCTTAGGCATTTGCAGGATTTTTCCAGAAGAAGTACAACAAAAATATGGGGTACAGGTATTTTATGTCCTTTTCGAATCGTATGTCATATATAGCCAGGTTTTGTTTTTCTCTTTCAACTGTGCATCAAACTAGTCAGACTTGTAAGAAATTTGGATAAAACAGTATGATTTAATGTAAAGACTGCAGCGTATTTGAAATGCTTTAACTAGTGGGGGTACAATGCCACAGCACCCTGCAGTGTTTTCCATTGCTGAGCGGTCACTGTTAGTTCTCATTTCCAGGTTTAAATCTCTAGGTCTTGGTGAGCAGTCAGCTTTCTTTGGTTTTGGTGGGTTTAGGGGTTTTTTATTTGTTTAGTATTGCTGTTTAGAACCTGATGCTGACACTGTGACATCCTACCTTGGGGAAAAAGCGAATGGACAGGAAAAACGTGGAGTTCGTCTGCTTGGGATCTTCCCCTCCCCTATCTTCCTTGCTGAAGAAAGAAGATCAAAAATTCCAGATCCCCAAGTCCTGTCCCCTAGCAAGGGCTGTACCGATCGTATCAGTCTGGATAGGCAATGACCAGCTTTAACAGTTTGATCAGAGGCAATGTAGCCATCACTTTTTTGCAGATACCGTAGCTGTTACTAACGTCCCCCGGTTGTTGTTTGTCCTTGCCTGAAACACTTCAGGTGGAACACAGATGGTACAAATTCCTGTTGAATTCTAAAATGCATTTGAAAAATTGTCATTCAAGAGTACTTTAAATACCAAGTCATCAGAAAATTGTTTTTAAGGAGAAGAAAAAAAAAAAAA
>NW_010100102.1:72182-73396 GCF_000699245.1 Pterocles gutturalis | reverse complement strand
TGACTTTTGTTTTCCAGCCACCCTGAAAACACAAGGAAATGTTCCTGGATACGTTTCTCCACACCTTTGCTGAAAGGTTATATCCTCCCTGCCGTTTGGACACAGAGCACTTCAGACAAACAAACAAACAAGCTTGTTGTAACAAAATGCCTGAGAGACACACTGAGACAGGAGTTTTATTTCCTTGGTCTTGAGCCGGCAACCTAAGCCCATCTAAGAATTTCAACACATGACCTCTACCAGGGCCTGAGGACACCAGCCATGCTGCTTGAATCTAAACGACAGGCTGACTTCTGCTGCTGATTTCAGTCACATCAGAAAGCAGCTAAAGAGTTCAGGCTCTGGCATTGTCTGGGGGTAATGCTATTTGGAGTACCCCAACTTTACCCCACCGTTTCATGTCACTTTCTCTGTCCCCCAGTCCTGGAGCTTCCTCCATAAGCCTGATGAGTTCTGAATATAAAGAAAATGAAACAATGTTTTATTTCCCCACCAGAAATTGGTACTTTAGGCAAGGGGGTTAACAAACCTTCAGCCAGCTTCCCCTGCCAACCAGAAGACTGTCTTTTGTCTGAATGTTGCACAAAAGTCTACTAGGCTTTTTGCTTGTACCGAGGATTTATCAGTGGGTTTACTTATACTCTCCTTTATACCTGCATAATCCTACTGTTGTAAGGAAGGCAGCATTTGTCTCACAAAACCACTTTCTAGTGATGAAGCATGAGCAGAAAGAAACTTGATCTGACTCTGCAAGCATCCCATGAAATGCAAGGTGACAATGGGTGACACCATCACTTTTTCCCAAGGTAGACTTGGCCTTCATGCTTTTCTCTGTCCTGGGCATTCTGGAGGGGTAACACCCTCCTCTTCCTTTACTTACAGTATCCAACCCTGTGAAGACTTGAGCGCTGCACCAATATTCACAAGGCATTTAGTACTTGCAGGACCTGAGCTCTGTAGGAGAAAAAAAACACCAAACCAGACAAACCCGTAGTGTAATATTACCCAAGAGAGGGTGATCTCAGCCTCTTTAGCTTCTTGCACAATTTCATAATCTGTCCTTTTAAAACTGGGTGAAATGTTTTCTGGATGGCATGTTCCCCACTGTTGTTTTTTTTTTTTTGTAAAGCCAGCATTTCATTTTTGGGGCTGATTTCTGACTACTCAGGCTTTGCTTTAAAGCTACATCAATCCAAGGACTGTTCTTGTTTGAC
>NW_010100102.1:32608-72151 GCF_000699245.1 Pterocles gutturalis | reverse complement strand
TGTTGTTTTTTTTTTTTTTGTAAAGCCAGCATTTTATTTTTGGGGCTGATTTCTGACTACTCAGGCTTTGCTTTAAGCTACATCAATCCAAGGACTGTTGTTTGACAAAATCATATTTTGTTTCAATTTCACTGGAGCGGAGCTTTCCTTGAAAATTATTTTACATTATGAATCATTAAAACAAATGTAAAAGTAAAAATTTGTACAAACATGCCACACGTTACCAACACAATCTCATATTATTATACAGTCAAGTAGCTCTAAATTTTGTTGTACAAAATATTTCTTATTTTCAGGTGTGTTCCCTCATCCTAATGTCAAAATGCCATAAATACCTGTAGAAAGGGGGTGTATTAACTCAGTGGTTTTCAACTGACTTACAATAGATAACAGTGAATCATCTGTGAATAAGGCTTCTAGTTGATAATTTAAAGTTAAATTAAATATATTTATCTTTCAATTTTCTACTTATGTTTAGAAATTTTCTGTTTGGTTACCCAAGCAAATGTAACTACATTACTCTACTGCTATCAAAGCTATGGCCAATGTTCATATTTCCAGTATCAAATAAGGCTCAGTGAAGGCTGCAGTTTTTTTCCTCTTGAATGTTCTCTTAAATTTGAAAGCAAATTTGTTTTGCTCTTGGCCTCTCAAGAGTTTGCTTTTCACTACTTCAATACCCTCCAGAAAAGCACATACATTTGCATGGGTGTAAATATCATTTGACATTTCCACACACGTTTTTCAAAACCCAATATTTGCAGTTTTGCCCCACTGCGGTGACGATATACTGTGTGATTTGGCTGCTCAGCTACAATGATCGCTCTGTACAGCCCTTCCAGTCCTGGGTGTCCAAGGGGGAGCTGGGAGAGCTGTAACAGCCTCGGTGTTACTGGAGGCTGGTGAGAGCAGTGTCCTGAAACACAGACACAACCCCATCACAAGGTGTAGGAGCGTTCACTAATGTTGTACAACCTAGTCACAAGAAGGGGAAAAGAGCAATTGTGATGCCCTGTACAACTTGAATTGAATTATGGATGGTGCCTTGTTACTGTCCTTGCCCCTCTCTGCTTCAAGCCTTAGAGGATGATGCACTGGGAAGTCAAAGTCATAAATTTTATAGAGGGGTCCACTCCTTCCCACCTCCAGCTCAAGTGCCAAACGGATTTGAAGAGTCAGGAAAAAAGAGGAAAATCAAAACTCTTCAGTTAAACTACACATTTGTTGACTGATCAGCCTGCACAACTTATTGGCACATGATACCTCAGTAAGAAGAGGCTGGGGTGATTACACAGGATGTCAAACTAAAAAAAGTAACCCAAAACAAAACCCAGGCTTTGACAAACACTTGAAACCTTTCTGCTTGAAGGCATGAATCTGTGTCTAATGAATGAGGAAGATTTCCCTAGGTACAAGCAGTCCTCTAACACTTTTGCTGTACGTTGTCTTCTATTGTCCTCATATGCATCCAATTCTGACCACTATTGGAGGTGGGAATATGGGACAGGTAGATATTAGTCTGATCCAGTCTGGTAATTTACAATATTATTTCAGCTAAAATCCTTTCTTTGTTAGTTTTCTAAAAGATCTGTATGTTCATCTGTGCCTTAGTATATCCAAGAAGGTAAATTTCATGAACATGTTTCTGTATATTCTTGCCTTACATGGAGGCCATACAGCAACATTGTTCTTGGGGTAATATAAAAATACCAGTCTCATACAAAGGGGTGGGGTATACATTTCAGAAGGTCACTTTTTGAAGACAGAAGATCGATGTTGAAATACTTGAGCAAAGCAGCACACCGAGGGCCTCTCAATGACCCAGACAGTAAAACCCCTTAGACTGCTCCAGAGGGTATTTTTAGACAATTTAGGCAAGAACGCTTTTCTGTTTTGCATTCAAGTTCAACAGCAACATTCCATAAATAGGCTATACACACAAAAGAAAAGCATAGTTGAAGCCTAAAGATAGAAAGCTGTTCTTTCAGAGTTGCAGATTTATCATTAGCTCAGTTACAGGAAAGCTTTTTTGGGTGACTTGTAGTGGCAGAGAAGTGACAAAGGCAAACTATTTGGTGTTCAGTGCCTCCAGACCACTCATGTAGGTAACCCACTTTAATTCCCTATTTGATGCTGTGTTTATTGGTGTTTAAAAAACAGGTGCTGTTAAGGATGAAACGACACTAGGGTTTTTTTTTGCTAGGAAATTTTGTAAAAACAAGAGAGCTCCACACTAAGACAAAAAGCAGCGGCCATACAAGCTCAACAGGCTGTATCCTCCTTTCGGTTCTAGCAGTATTAACGTGGCATACAAGAGTTAATTCAATTCACTTCATCTCTGCTCAGAGGAGAACAAATGTTGGCCCAGGTACCCACAGCACCTCTATGGAGTGATGTGGATAGACTTGTCAAAGCAGGTTACACTCTTAATTACATTGTGGTGGATTGACCTTGGCTGGTCACCAAGTGCCCACCCAGCTGCTCCATTGCTCCCCCTCCTCACCGGACAGGAGGGGAAAATAAGACAAAAAGCTCATGGGTGGAGAAAAGGACAGGCACATCACTCAGCAATTATTGTCACGTGCAAAACAGACTTGACTTGGGGAAATTAATTTCCCCAAGCCCATTGATGGGCTCAGCTTTGGCCAGTGGCAGGTCTGTCTTGGAGGTGGCTAGAACTGGCTCAGTCAGACATGGGGGCAGCTGCTCCTTCTCACAGAAGCCACCCCTGCACCACCCAGCTACCAAAAACTTGTCATGTAAACCCAATACCTACAAGAAACTCTAGGTTGTCCCAGTTGAAAAAATACCCAACTTGAATCACAAATCACCTGGATTCCTTCTGACACTCGATTTTTAAAATTATTGACAAGATGCTTAGTGGGGAGGATAGGGGGAACCCAAGCACAGAGTTGGGCAATTTCCAGGAGATGTCCTGGAAAAAGGCTGTGGAAGAGTCAGGCAGGGCCTTGACGACAGCAAACTGAAGTGTCTGGTGCTTGAGGAGGTTTGTTGGTACGTGAAAAACTTGGGTTCAAGTCTTTAATCTTCCATAAGCATTCCTGTGTGACCTTAGGCAAGTCTCTGTATCTTGGCCATCCAGCTGGAATATGGGATGCATAACACTTCTCTACTTGATGCAGGTGCACCAAGAATCAATGCATTAAAAGTCAGGGAAACCAATACTAAGGCAAAAGGGGACCTAAATATAAAAGACTGGAAATACTGAAGGTAAGAAAGAGTTTCTCTGCACCATATTTCCTCTCTAATGCAAGAGATAGAGCAAAATTTTAGCTAACGTGTTATAGAAGACAGCAATAGCAAGGAGGACGATTTGTGTTGCAGAGACAAAGCAGCGGAAGTTGACATTAAACAAAAAGTTATTGTCTTCATGATTTTTCTCCAGACTCTGACCCTTTAAAAAAATCTTTATACTTGCATGTTTCAGAATGCTAGACAAGAAATACAAAAGAACAGAGAATACCACAAAACAAATGCATTAACTGAATGGCAACAAACAGTAAGGCATAGGATAAGAAAAACTGTGTTTTACTAGAAGAGGTTGCTAAATAGCTAGCTGAGAACTAGCCTCTGTTAATGAGACATTGGGACAAGGTCTACAAAATGTCCCCCACCTGGGATTCCTGAGCATGCACATTGGAAGCAGAGTGCCTTTGCACAAAAATTAGTGCTGAAAAACAAGCGGGTGTTTTTGTTTACTTCTTGGTAGTCACTAAAATTTGAGATGTATGGAAAACTGAGTGTCAAAGCACCTAAACTTTACTCTTTGCCATTACTTACAGCAACTTGCTTCATTTTTCTCCATCACAGTCTATAGAGCTGTAAAACAGCCATGATGGATCTCTCTCACAAGACAAGCCCAACTCCAAGTCATGGACATTGAGGGGAAAGGCACTTTGTTCATACCAGAATAAATGTTCTTAAAACATTAGCCCTCCTAATTTAAGGTTTCCTTCCTTCTTTTACGGGAAGTTGAAGGTGAGAGGTTGCCTTTCTCTGAGGTCAATGAGCATTTTGCTCTGAATTTTGGTGAGGCTAGGATTGTGGCTGCAATGTGCCTTGCATTATTTTTCTTTGCTATTCATTCAGATCATGCTGAGTGCAAACCTTTGTATCACAAACTTCAGAGACAGAAAACAAAGAAAAAATGACTGACACTGTAACCCCCTTATATAGATCAGCCACTAGCCCTTGGAAAGGACACAATACCTGCAAGGAAATTCAGATGCAAGTCTTAGTAGCTGCCCCTGAGCTGCTCTTGCATAGGTGTGCTGGAAGAAGGCTGAGAAGCAAACATTCCAACTCTAAGCTGCAGCTACCTCTGATCCCCATGCTCCCCCTTTTTCTGCAGTCTTGATCTAACTGAATTGCCATCACACTGTTAAACTACTTCCCGAGCAGTTTATGGAGCTTGGATGAAGTGGAAACCCTAACCCTAACCCTAACCCTAATGAAGGATTCACTACACCTGTGACCCAAGACATCACACACACGTGTGTTGGTATCTAGTCCACCTGTGAAGGTGAAATTAGAATGATATGAGGAGGGAAAAAAAAAAAAGGGAACATGTTTCATGATGAGTTAGTTGGCTGACCTGTTTTCATAGGGGGTCATAGCTTGAAATCATGGCTTTGAACCTTTTTGTGCTAAACGAGGAAGAGCTAATCAGCTCATAAAGAAGCAGGTAGCTTCTGGTGTGGCAGTGCCTCCTGTTTCCTTCACAGGTACCAGGACCGAGGGGTTTCCCCTGGGAGAGGTGACGGTGCAGAGGAGCCATGGCAGTGCCCACCTCCTTGGCTCTCCTCCACCTCTGCCACCAGGAAGGCTGTACATACATGCAGATGTGTATGGGACAGCTTGCTCCCCCCATCCCAAAATGAATATATAAGGAAACTACGTTTTCTGTCTTTTCTCCTTGGCTGCATTGCTTTTCTTCTGCTACATGTCATTCCCTTATTTTTTTCTGGCTTGATGCAAAAAATTTGTGTGCGAGCACCTCAGCACCAGCCAAAGCCTAAACTATGTGATATGCTGTTTTCCTACCCCAGCTGCTTCTTTGCTATTTTTTCTTTTGTTTTAGGCTTTGAAGATTCAAGCTGTTTCCAGTGCTTAGCGTGTAGGCTACAGGAGCCAGTTCTCATCACTGAGTAACTCCACGTCTTTTATTTCCATTTATGTCCCTCAGTTCCCTTCAGCATACATGATTGTACTCGATGTTAGTGCAGTAGGAAGCACCCAGCAGTCGCATGGCAGAGAATGAGACTTGCAATTGTATTTTCCCAAAGCTATTTTCATGATCCCAAAGGTTTTCTAATTGTACAGAGAGCAAATTTCTGCCATTACGCTACCAGGAACCACACTTATTTCTACTAAAGGCCCAACATCTCCTGAAATGAGCGGGGAGCCTGGTGATGCTTAATTAGCTTCCTAAATGGTGTTTTGCATGTAGCAAAACTCCCTATTGCAAAATTCCCTGGCTTTCATCTGCTGCATCTGTGACACCAGACACAGCTCCAACCCCAGGGCAGCAAGTCACGTGTAGCACAAAAAAAATACCCAGCTCCTGGGATTGTAAGAAACAGGGGTCCACCATGCCCTTCATGTCACTTGCCCTGAATAATCCCTTGTGCATATGCCGCAGAGAAAGAAAAGTTTCTGAAGGGACATCTTCAGAGCCTGGGTTGACCTATTGGCCAGTGCTTTGGTTGCTACTGTGATTTATTATTCTTTTTGTACATCTCAGACTGTTATTAATAACTGCACATTTTCTAGGTGGTGGCTCTGTGAAGCTTTTAAATGTGTGAAACACCACAGCTGAAGAACTCAAGGGTGCTCAAAAAAGTGTCTCACCCAAGATCTCCCTTGTGAGAACTCAAGACTTGAAAATGGCTGCAAATAAAAGTACCACGAGAAAAACAAAATGAAAAAGCAAAGCCGCTCCCATTCATGGGAACAAAGGTATTTTATGTCATTTTTTGAAAAAGCTGAAGTGATCCCTTACAGATTGAATAAAATATATCTTTAAGGAACTGTAAATGCGCACGTATATTCCCCTTTAGTATTGTGTGCCGGTGGCAGTAGAGCCATCACAACAAACTCCCCGTTGTTACCCGCCACTCCTGTAAATCATCAGAGCCACCCCATGTGCCTACGTGTAGCCTTTTAATTCATACTGCTGCCGTGTCTCGTTACTTAAAAGAAAGCCACTGAAGGGAATATTACGTGTAGCCTTTTAATTCATACTGCTGCGGTGTCTCGTTACTTACAAGAAAGCCACTGAAGGGAATACGACTGCTGGAAGAATAACACACGCTCGCTTCTATTCCAATTACCACGGTGCGCCAAAAAATCATTGCATTGAAAAAAAAGCAAGAAAGAAGAAAAAAAAAATAATAACATGAAGCACAAACTGGAAGATTTCCAACAAAACCTTTCTTTGTCAGAAGATAAAGCTTAGCTAAAATCAAAATACGCTTCGGAAACGTGTCAATCCTGATAACATTTTTTTTTTTTTTCAGAGCTTGTTTAACTCTCCAGTAATTCTTGGAATTGAAATAGCGTGGATGTTTTCCATATTCCGTTCCTATTGATTTCAAAAGTTGATTCAGCCTGTGGAACTGGTTTATAAGCATGCCTCTGGTATGAAATACTCCGGAATTATTGTTGTTGAACACAAATAGAAACACAGCCTAGCTTCCCTGTATGCTCTTCCATCAACTATTCTGGTCCAATGCTTTGCACCTTGTATACATGCTTAGGCTGAAATAAAACAAATTACTAACAAAAGCCCACGTTTGAGTTAGTGATTAATTAGCTTGTTTACTAAAGTTTGCAGAGGGTGAAGCTCCTGTTCAAGTCACTCCGGAATTAGAGAGGAGCAAGTCAGAGCAGAGCCTGTCCCCCGAGGGCTAATCCAGAGATACTTGAACCTAATGGGAGGCTTTAAACTTTTGTGCCATACTTGTTGTGGGTGGGATTTTTAATTGTACCTTTTTTCTGTCACAGAAAAGGGACCCTTTGAAAGACTTTTAAAAAAAATTATTTCCTCCTTGCTATTTCAAATAAGTGAAAGTCTAAAATTTTGGGGTGAATTTCATTTAAGTGAAAATTATTTCTTCAGATTAAAGCCATGAAAATGATGCAAAGGAGCAAAAAAATATTGGTCTCATTTAATGCCTTTGCATAAAATATGGAACAGTTTTTCAGTTCACTGTGACATACACTTTTCAGGGAGAAGTATGGTCTTTGTTTAGTTAATTGTCTCAAGTTCCAGAAAGATAACAGAAAATCATGTTGAAGTCAGAGATTTACATAAATACAATAGCACTAATGATCTTGGCATTAGCGTAACAGGAGGGGATTTGTGTTGGTGTGGCCAAACAGCTTTACAGGAACACCTGATGCTATCTTTAGTTTTCCTATTTAGCAAATGAATGAAGTAATATTCTGAATATGCATCTAATGGCTTTCATAACCTTTCTCAAACTAATTAGAGAAAAACCCCTAGATGGGCTTACACAGTCATAACTAAGCTGATGGAAGGCAGGTGAGCAGTACCTGTCATCAGAAAATGATATGTTGCCTTCCAACACTTTTTTTTTTTGCTTTTTCTCTTCCACTTGGAGCTTACATTGTCCATCGTAGTATTGGTGCCGATCCCTGAGTGAGCAAGCCCAGCCTCCAAGCAGAAAATATTGTCAGCTACCAGCCCCACGGTGTCCTTGGTACAGCAAACCCCTCGGCCAATTTGCAGAACTAAATACAACAGGGTGGAAATTGTCTTTAGGATGAGAATGAAGCGTGCTCTAGCTGCTGCTGAGGCCATGTGCACTGTTTACTCCCTAGGGAACAGAGGATGCCAATCGTGTGAATCAAATCCAAATTTGTCAAAAGGTAATTATGATTCTATTAAAATTCTTATTACCGATTGAAATCATTATTATATGTTATTTAAATTAATTGGTATGTATTATATAAATAAGCAGGTATTAAGAAGATATTCTTAAACACTGGACCCAGCAGCTTACTCTCTGTCTGTGGGGCTGCACTGGCAGCATCCCTACTGGACCCAGCTGGTCGAAGGCTGTTTCTCCCCTGGGCGCTGCAGCTTTGTGGTTCGGTGGCACACTAACCCACGCTGACCCACAAGCAGGATTGCAAAGAACCATTCAAGGACTGCTTGGAGTGGGGAAACCTTTCAGAGCACTTCTGCAAATGTGCGCTGTCTCCAGGCAATGGAGAGACAGTGCTCCCTCTACTGGGCAACGCATCTGAGCATCTGAAAATAATCCCCAAACTTGGCCTCATTGCAAAGCAGTCATTAAAAGCACACATTAAAACCACCTAAGGGAAGTTTCCGAAATATTTCCGGTGATGAGAGAGGAACTAGCAGGCTGCCAGCGGACACAGGGGCATAGGACACTGCTCTCGAGTGTTTGTCACGAGGGAGAGGGCTGAGCCACCGCCTTCCAGAACAGCTGCTGCTCAGATCCTGTTCCCACAGCTCTGGGGGGAACTTGAAGTTGTTCTGCTATCCTCATTAGCAGGAGGATTCACAACACAGCCCACTCTGTGTCCGTAGGGGATGTGATAGCGTTTAGGCAGCAAAACTGCTTGGAAAACAGGGAAAAAGAGGCTGGACAGGGAAAGTGGAGAAGGGTCCCTCTCTCCCTCAACAAATTCCTTCCC
This sequence comes from Pterocles gutturalis, assembly GCF_000699245.1. Taxonomy (NCBI): domain Eukaryota; kingdom Metazoa; phylum Chordata; class Aves; order Pterocliformes; family Pteroclidae; genus Pterocles; species Pterocles gutturalis. Next base: position 63,442 of record NW_010100102.1, on the reverse strand, counting down.
CCTCTGGCTGTGGCCAACAACAGGACTTGGAAAGTTGCTTTTGAAAACCACAGTTGTAATCTGTTTGGTAATGTTAGCGATGAGAGCGAGACGTTCAAGGCGAGCTCCCTTAAAAGTGGATGTAAGTGTAAGATGGTAGGGAGCCACTTAAATTTTTCCCAGGGGCATTCTGGTTTAAACAGTGCTACTTAGAATAAAAACAACACTTTAAATTGTCTCATGGTCTTGCAAGTGTCTAATTAATCTTTGCAGCATCTCCAAGAGACAGGAAGCTGTTTCCAGTCTGGGGCAACAGAAGGGAAAACTGAGGCAGGGATTTCAAGAAGTGGATGCTGTGATTGCAACCATCCCCATCTGCTGCAAACTTTATGAAAAACTAGGTGACAGCTCATTGTGTCTTTGTTTATGAGGGCTGTGGTGTTTTCCTAAGTGCTAACACCATGTAGCAGCGGGTGCCCTTTGTCCAGGAGTTTAGGATATGGTGTTATTACAAAGACTCATCACCCTTTAAACCCATACAGTTAAGGGGTAGTGTTAAAGCAATACCAACAGTATTAAGTCGAAGCCAAAGCCTTGCAGGGTCCCTGTAACCCATCCCCCTGCTTTCTTCTCCAAGCAAACCACAAATATTTCATTGATCCATTTTGGGTCTGTAAGCTATGGCATGTACAAAGCTTAAACTGAAAGATTTTTGGGTTGCAGCTTTATCCTCACTAACAGTTTCTGTAGGGCAGCAGACCAGGAGACAAACAGCAATCAAGCCTCAGTTTCAGAGGAAGGGAAGCAGCAGGACCATGAACTCACTGGAGGCCACTGGGACCTCCATCAGACCCAGGTCTGGCCCCGCAGCTGTGCTCCTTCACCACCACCCTGCTCTCTTTATAGAGTCAGAGTCAGCCCCAGATCCTGTTTTAATAATTATAGGTAGAAGATACACAAAGGGGTTTATTGTCTCTACTATGAAAACAATGAAGGCTTATTATAACCAAATGATGTGATCAAAACCACTCTCTAAAACCAAACAGACCCACCTGTAGGGGCAGGAGGCTGCATACAAATGGGAACAGCAAAGAATATGCCGGGAATCTCAGCAGCTAAGTCACAGCATCACTTGGGTGGTGGGAGGAACCAAGGTGCCAGACGTGTGGAAGGGGATGGAGAGAGATGCATTACCCCGGAGCCTCCACCCGCAGCATGATTCCGCATCCCACGAAGGGGTGCAGCCACTGCCCCTCCCAGTGCCACCATCAAACCGGTTCCTCATCATCGTGTGGCTGTGTCACGTCTGTCCAGCAGGTTTTGCAATCTTGCTGCAGGCTTTTTTTTTTTTTTGCTTTATTTTTTTTCAGGATGTGATCTGCTTCCAAAGCAGGACCCAGGGCTAGGGTCTCCCAGAAAAAGGGTGGGAGACAGGTGGGCACCCTCCCTTATGCCTTGGAAATGCTGTTCCTCCAGACCTCAGGGGCACAGGGAGGACTCCTCTAAAGACCCCCTCCTGAGACTGCTCATGACGTGTAACTGTGCTTCTTCATCACCCTTCTCCCATTTAGCACAACTCCTCTAATCTTGCCACACAAGAGAAAAAAAAAACCCAAACGTAATCCCTTTAATCATTGTGATGGCTGTGGCACAGTGTGATTATAAGGCAGGATATGGATGTCACAGATATTGTAGGAGACCTGCATATATCTCGTGAACAAGATGACACCAATGAAATTTATAAGCATGAAAGTGCTGTCTTTGAAAGCCACACTCACCCCTTCCAATAATTCAGGGAAACGCCAGACTGTGTGTGTGGCAGTGATTACGGAGCTAAGGCTTTGTATCACAGGAGAGGATGAAGACAAAAGCTGTGCAGACAGTTAAAGTGCCTGGACAATCTCATCGAGAGATCTGGTTTGAGATTTACCTGATTTATAAAAAAACTGTAGACAGCCCAAGGAGTGATTTACAAAATTTTTAGAAGATTGAGAATGTTACAGTATTCTGAGCTGTTGAACACAGCGGCAGGTTTTGTTCCAGACACAGGATTACAAGCAGGTTTTAATGAGCTGTTTAAGCATCTCAGTATTTCTTTTTTTTTTTTTTTAATGTACATAATGCAACAAGAAAAAAAAAGACAAATATGACGTAATCTTAAAAAGAAAGAAATAATATGAAAGGGAAAATAAATTAAAGAGAAATAAATTATATGGCAAAAGTAATGGCTAGAACAAAGCAATTCCCACACGGCAGATAAACTATCTGGTGTATTTCATCTCTTTGTACTTGCAGACTATCTATGAGTAGACTTCTTCAGACTTAATAACACTTAGAGCTCCTTTAATGAATTACTGATCACTTGCTAAGCTTCATAGCTTGGCCTTTCTTTTCTCTGTGTACTGAAGGTGTTTGCTCTTTCAACTGTAGCCCAAGAGACCCAGACCCCCAGTGCAACACCTTTTCCTGTGGATTGCATGCTGTAAGTGTTTGCTAGACTGTCCATGGGCTCTGCAGTTGCCCAACCCTTGTCTAATAATTCTGCATCAAGATTGCCTTTGGTACCCAAGAAAATACAAGCTGCAACTGGAGCTTTTCATATAGCCAGAATATTTTTAATGCTTCTCTCCAGTATTTTGGCCCTGATGAATGAGAAAGTGTCCGCTCATCCCCAAATCACCTTCACTTAGCCATGTCCAGCAAGACCAGTCTCCTCCTTCCACAGACTCTGCAGAAAATTAAAAACTTGGAAGACTCTGCCCTATGTCAGATTTGCTTCAGAGAGGTCAAAAAGGTCGAGAGTTTTTGGGAAGTAAGGGAACACAGATGGATGGCATGATTGCCTAGCCTTTCCTTCCACAGGAAAATATAATCATAAAAAAAAAAATTATCAGATTATCATTGTCATTAACCACTTGCGGAGGAACACTTAAAAGGAAGCAGCTGAAACACTTACAGACATTATATGAAAATGTTCTCCTCTGTCTAGCACGATAATCAAATAAAACTTCCCATAACTTCAGTGGAAGGTAGTTGGCAAGGCAGGCTGAATGCGTCCCTTGGTACAGCGCAAGATGCAATTACAGCACGCAAAAAAACCCAAGTATTTTTCTCACCCCAATATCAACTGGAGCAGAAAAAGCTGTGGTGTATTTCTATTCTCCAGATACATTAATTTAAGAAAATACCGCAAAACATTGTCACAAAGACTTTTTTTTCTACCAGATCCACTAAAATGTGTTGTAACTGATGTTTGGTGCCTTTCGACAGAACCGTGTGGATTCTTGTTCAGTGATTCATCTCTGTTACCTAAGAAGACAATGCTTTAGTTCCCAATATCATAACAGTCTTGAGCTGTTTTTTTGCCTAATTGGACACTGATCTTATAATCATTCTTGCTGTCAAACGTGCTCTGCTCCATTGATTTCAACACAGCTTTGCTAGGGTACAGAAATATGGGTTAATAGCCTCAGCCCGCAGGATTAGAGTTTATAGGACTCTCATATGTAGGCAGCTGAAAAACACCAATTATTTTTCATAGGGATTTTTTTAATCTTAAAAAATGCCAGTGAAAACAGCCTTCTTTGTCACCGATGAAAAATGAAACAGAACAGAAAAGGCTGACCAAAGCAATAAAAAATTGCATTTCCCCTATTTTATTTTTATGTAAGATTCTTTTACCAAAAAAGAAATAGGGAAACAGGAATGATGCCCTTCTCATGAAAGCCCATTTTGCACAGAAAGTCTTGTTTGGAGTGAGAAGGTACCAATTAACTCTTCCAAATAAAGCCATAGGCCACCAATGGTCTGGACCACGGTTACATGCGGCAGTGGAACAGGTAATCCCTTCAGCTCTGCAGTTACTAAACCACACTGCAATGCTACAACCATGGAAAAGTCTTCAGGAAAGCAATAGTTCCTAAAATACCTCTCACATGTCACACAAATCTTTTTTTGGAGGCCCCTCATTAAGACCTACCTGGGCCCTTTCTTGCTTGAGTTGCAGGTTTGGGCGAGATCATAGCCAGTGCTTGCTGCAATTTGATCGGAAAACTGTTGGGCTCAAAGTAATTCTTTCAGTGACATGCTCAAACCTTTGAGATCAAAGGTGCTGACTGAAGTCGGTTTTCACATCGAGATTACAACATTATTTGATTTCATAGCAGTGTAGTCCCCAGAGAAGACATGAGTTGATTATGCAGTAATTCCAGGAGTGCCTCAAATCTCCCGGGGAGAGATGAATTCCACAAAACCAATTTTAAAGGAAGGACAATTGACCCTAGTAGCATTTTTTGGTGGTGGTGGGTTTTGCCGTTTTTTTTTTTTTTTTTTTTAGGAAAACTGCAAGTCCTATTAAGATGCATTGCAAATGATTGAATCTGACAGCCCGTGGCTTCGACAAACTCTCTGCTGGGGGTGAGGGAAAGTCTATAAGCCTTGTGATCGTGGATCACAGCCCCTGCGCTCTCATTTGAAAGGTACACTACAAAAATAGAGGCAACAAGCAGCCTATGAGACCCCAGGGAGCACCACACAGCATTTTCCTGCCAGTCTACAGACAAGTTCATGCCACTGCATGTGGCGTGGGATATAGACGTAAGTTTATGAATGGCGAAGACTAAAAATGGGACTCTGAGTTGTTTGAGAATTGGATCACAACACAGAAAGCCGTGCACTTTCCCAGATGGTGTTAGGTCAAATTAAAGACCAGCAAATGATATGGTCTAGCAATGAAGATTTCCAAGCCAAGGACTGTTGTGCTATATGGCAAAAGTTACTGATGCATGCTTCTCCTTGTCAGATTTTCCTCCCCAGAGGAATGGAAACAACATTTCCCCAGCCTGTTGTTGTGCAAGGATGTGGGCACGACTTTCTCTACAAAAGAAAAAAAAGTGGGTAAGGCAGAAAGAACATCAAGCCCACAACCAGGCTTCATTTGTGGGTCTATAGGTCTTCTCTTGGGCAGGGAGTCATGCAGCAATGCTTCCTATCTAGCAGAGGCATTGCTGTTTATAAATATGTATATTGTATCTTATCTCTAAATAGTATTTAGACATCAATGTTAAAAAGCAACTATTAGTCAATTTCTGCATTATTGCTTTTATCATATATTGTTTTTAGAGCATGAAGATAGATAAACACCTGGTCTGGAGGAGGAAAATGGTACAAACAACCTTATGAAGTGAAAAAAAAAGCACAGTAAAATATCTAAGGAAGAAGAAAAGTGTGCCAAATGCACTGGTCATTGTCATTCACGGGTCAAGTTTTGTGTGTTTACAGTAACTGATGTTAAAAAAAAAAAAAAAGAACAAAAGCCAAATCTTTCTCAGATGCTGGGTCTAAAATTAAGCCATAAGCAGAGACTGTGCAAGGCAGAATCCCAGGTCAGTTGGGCTGTAACTGTGTGTGGAGAAATGACCAACTTGCCTGTTCCAGCTCATGAACTGGAAAGAAATCTCTTTTCTCAAAGGATGGTCTGAGGCTGCTGGAATAGCTCTTTCCCCAAGAAACATAAGGTGTGAGAGACCCAACATCTGAATATTAGAAAATAATTTAATTTAATGCTCTCCAGCACATCCATGGATCCAGCATCTCAGGCTTTTGTAGAAATAGTTGGAAAATGCAAGTGTTTGTGAATCACACGGATTACACCTTATGCAATCTTCAATTTCCTTTTGAGAAAAAAAACATTATACTTTGAAATAAAGGGAGTGCTGCTTCTGAAGGAGAAGGAATAGAAAAAGCATCAGGTGCTTTTGCACTTTAAAAAAAAAGCAGAACCTATCAACTCTATTTTCCTAAAAGCAAGATCACTTTGAGTGAGCTACTAAAACCAAAGGGAGTTTGGGAAGCCCAGTGACTGAGGTGCTAGCACTCTTATGTCCATGTGCCAATAACCACAACAAGGACCTCATCTCTGATGATATTCAGCTGGACTCTGACACCTTCACCTTGCCATCCAATTCTACAGAACTAACTATTGCCGTAAAGGCAAAAACCTCCTTAATTTTTGTGTTTTTTGGTTTTATTTTATTTTATTTTTTTTCCACAGACAAAATTCCACAAGAAAAGATGTGAATTTTTTTTTTTTTCTGGTAATAGTGTCTCAAAATGTGTTGCCAGCAGCACCATCCTCTGTGTGAGACCCAAGACAGGAGAAGATAGCAGACAGACAGTTTCTCTAGGAAACAAGACATTAATCAAGCAGCAGAAGAAACAGAAACTAATTTCTTATGTTATATTACTGAGAAGTTTGTAATTTGTACGTAGCTTTGGAAACTTTTACAATTTCCTAATGAGAGAGGGAATTGTTTGTGAGCAAGAAAGCTCTAGTATTAAAGAAGAAACTATTTGGAAAGACAGCTGAAACCCCAGAGAAATGCCTCCAAATAGCAGCAGAGGCTAGTGACAAGTGACAAGATATACCAACCGTGTAAAGACACATGCATGACCACCAAAGGTGAATCTGTCAGGACAAAGTTTCCAGGTAGTAAAGGCAGCAGAAGCAGTGAGCAGCTGATGGAAAGACCAACAACCCAAGACTTCATTAACAGGCAAGGTGTTGAGTTTGATGTTGAGCCAGGACACTATTTGAGGAGAAAACAATTAGAGTGGTAATACATTGTGCCACTTAGTAGGATGGAGGCATCTCCATAAAACCTTAGGGGGAAAGGGTGGGGTCACGCCACATCATATGATACCCAACAGGTTGGAAAACTCTAGCAATTGTGGTCATGTACTTAACTGCGTAAGCCTATGGACATGGGAAATCACCACTAACTACACTGCCCATGTCGTTAAAGAGAAGATGTGTTGGCCAACAAACAGCTTGGCTACAGCAGCACCGGCTGCCAAACAAAAGTTTGGAGAAAGCACTAAGTAATGAGTCCAGGAGCACAGAGCTAAGGCATAGTTGCATTTATAGAGGTCTCTTGGACTGTTCTTTTTGTAGCCAAAAGGGATTTGTTTGGTCTATTTGATTTGTTTTTGAAAACAATGGAGCCCTCTCCTATTATTACCCAGCATGTGGCATGTGAAACAAACATTAAAGAGAGTATTTAAAAATAAGCATTTTGAACAATGCATGCATTTCGCTATGCAGAAACTGGCACTCTGTCAACATGTTGACTTTAACCCAGCAATCAGGGGGTACCAGAGCAACCAGGGTGCATCTTTGGAAGCAACTTGAGCAAAAAGAAAAAAAGTTTCTAGTGGTCATTTTACCTCTGCCCCAAACAGCCTACCACCACTTACATTTACTGTATTCAGCCTTCAGATGAGTTGCCTGCTTCATCTCTGAACACCAAGACCTGCCTTTGCCATCAAAATAGTTCAGGACTGTGGACAAATTCTTTTCTTGGTCACTTCTTTGCAGGCCTGCTGAAATCTATTGGGGTGAACATCCATTTGAGAAAAAAAAAAAAAAAAGACCTTGTCTGTCTTACCAAATTGTGCTTTGGTGTCTCAGTCTTTTTCTGTGGCCCCTTTCCTAACCCTCTTTCTCCCTGGCAGATCACCCTCGTGTGGTTTTTCCTCAGAAATGATATTGTGGAACCAAAGCCCTGGATAATTCACTTTTCCTCAGAAATTTCTGCAGCAAAGTTTCTGGAAGGGGTCGTTTGGTGACACGTACAGTGGAACAAAAATCACATATTGCTGATGGGGAATTTTTTTTTACCTGGTGGCACCAGGAGATGTTTGCAGAGACTGACAGTGTCTGAATACTTATCTCTTACTGCAGGTATTGCCTTGAAAAGTCTTGATTTTCTGTCAGCTTTGATTAAGCATGGCCTGTCTCTCTTACATGAGACTTTGTGGCAGGTTTTCTATCTTTCCACCATACTTGTAGGTGTTCTTAAAAACTGGTGACTCTGATCATCTCTCCCTTTATTCTCACTGGTAACCTGGGTGAAAACATCCCTCTTATTTTGCAAGGCACTAAGGGAAACACTCATATTCTGTTTGATGATTACCGAAACATAATATTCTGCAGGGAGGAAATCTCAGTCCCTTGCTTCCAACATGTTTTCTTGCTATGTTCCCACACAGCTCTTTTTTCCTGTCCAGGAGAGAGCAATGCTCAGGACAAGATCTCCTGTCAGCTTGCCTTTAACAGCACCCACTAAGTTAACTTGCCAAAGAAATTTCCCAGAAAAGTGATAACAAAAAAGAACAATGACCTACATGTGGGATCATGATAGCAATAATTACAAGCAGATAATTTGCTGTATGTTAACTTTTTCTAATTTGCTCTTCCCTTCAATAGGAGCTTTAGAAAAGAACATGACTAGGAGAAGCAATAAAAGTTTAGCCAGGCTAGCATCAAGGAAACCGTTTAACTCTGATGAGCCTCTGTGACCAGAGAGGGACACCCTCCACTAGCCCAGGTTGCTCAAAGCCTCATCCAGCCTGGCCTTGAACCCCTCCAGGGATGGGGCATCCACAGCTTCTCTGGGCAACCTGGGCCACTGCCTCACCACCCTCACAGGGAAAAGTTTCTTTGTGATAACTAATCTAAATCTCCCCTCTTTCAGCTTAAAGCCATTACTCCTTGTCCTGTCACTCCACCCCCTGATCCAAATCCCCCCCATCTCTCCTGTAGCCCCCTCTCAGCACTGGAAGGCTGCTATTAGGTCTCCCCAGATCCTTCTCTTCTCCAGGCTGAACAACCCCAACTCTCTCAGCCTGTCCTCCTATGGGAAGTGCTCCAGCCCCCCCGATCATCTTTGTGATGGCATCCCTTCCCTCCAGCACACACAGCTTGGTGTCACCAGCAAACTTGCTGAGGGTACACTCGATCCCACTGTCCGTGTCGCCAACAAAGGTGTTAAACAACACTGGTCCCAAGATTGACCCAGTACTGACCCTTGAGGAACGCCACTCCACTTCCAAAGGTGTTGTACTGCAGCTGAACACAGTATCTGTGTTTCCATCAAACTCTGCACTGTGGGTTCCCCATCCCCCGTGGGGAGTTTTCTTTAATATATGGTTTCAATTTCAAAACAGCAACACTTTAGGGACCTATTCTGCCTTTATTTATGAAGCCCGAGAGATGATACATCTGTCTACTGATGGCAGCTGTAATCAAACAAAGAATATTTTCAATACAAAACTAAACAATTAATTGGACACTTTTGAGAACAGGTGCATTACACCCTCGTCATAGGTCTTGGGAGCTGCTAGACTTTAAAACTGATAAATAGGGTGTCCTTGTGTTCTTTAACCATCCCCCAGGGAAAGTAGTTTGTAAAATACTAAAATTGCTCAGGCACAAATATTTATCACAGATCCAATAAGATTTTATGTGCCTTGTAACTACAATATTACATGTTTTATGCTCCTTCAATCTTTGGTTTAGAGTACATACAGTTTCTTCAGTATAGATAATTTCACAACCAGTGGAGATCTGTAAACAATATTTTGTTACAGCTCCATGAATACTCGATGCCATTATTTCCCCTGTAGTTTCAATGAAGCTTTATTCTTCCTGAACACACATTGCTCATGTTCTAAAAATGCCTGGTACAGAAGGCATAATTATCTTTATTTTATTGGATTTGTCAGGTTTACACAGTTTTCAGCCCATTAGAGGTTAGCCAACATTAGGCAATCACACACACTTAATTTTAAGTACTTGGCTAGTTTGTCTCATTCGGTAGGTGCTGCTTTGTAGAACAGAACAGCTTGTCCTTCTTCAAAAATACAGCACAGCGTCACAAAACCAAAGCACGCGTAAAGGTGCGCTCCATCCTGCCTCTTTGATATAAAAACTGTTAATGGAGGTATTAAATATTGCAGCTTCAGACGTACAGCTGCCCAGGAGCCAGGTTGCTCCATACAAATCAGTGCAAATCACTCCTTGCTGGCTGCAAGGAACAGCTCGAGTACTAGCATCACCGTTGGAGTTAGGATTCCCCAATCCCAGCCCCAGTCTTGGCTGGCACACAGAGGATGTACAACCACCGTGTCGAAGCTGTATCCCTGCTGAGAGCAGCCTCAGCTCCATCAAGCTGTGGTGGGTTTTGTGGCATTTCAGCCCTTAATGCAGGCTGTGGGTATCTGGCAGGAGCGATGTGGCACTAAGCAGCCACTGCTGGACTGCTTCTTTGTCTCTGCTGTGTCAGCATGAGCAGGGAGCTGGAGATGGGAACTGATTCCACTGCAATAAACAACCAGTGCAGGCAGGGCGGTGGGCCAGGGGAATAAAACAACTGCTGGAGCAGCTCTGCTGCTGGCCATCCAGCCTGGGCCAGCATGGGCACATTCACCACCCCAGCAAGGCAGCCGCTGCATCCCTTCATGCACAGAGGGTGGGGAAGGCGTTATCTGTGCCGCTGCATGAGAACAGGCTGATGCTCGGCATTGCCAAGTTGCTGTCTTCTCCCCTGCTTTTTTCCTTAGGGTTCTAGACCTTTGCCAAGGCTGTACTTCTCCTTTTGAATCCTTGGACCTGCTAACTGTCCCCTTCTCTCGTCTTGTATTTCTTTTAGCTTATGGACTTTTTCTCACACCTTAATGGCACTCAGTGAAATCAGGCAAGGTCGTACAGTTTCAGTGCACGAAGTGGGGTCTTGGATCATCCAGCTGAAATTTGGGCTGAGGGCTGGAGAGCTGCACTGCTTGATTTATCCACACAAACTCAGTCATCACCATCCAGGCCTTGGCAATAGCCACTGTGGCCTCCAGCTTCTCCCTCCCCACTCCCATGGCCCCTGTGCTGCTTCAGCAGAGACTTATACAGAGCTCTCCCCCACTTTGGCTGGGTACAGAGGTATTTTCAGTCCAAATGACCTTTGTTTTATAACATGGGAACAACAAGTAGCGTTTCCTTGGGTGAAGGTATCTTAACCGCCTCTGACAGTCTGTGCTGAGCACATCATAAATAGACCTGCCGCAGCCCATAGGCAAAGGCACCATCTCTATCTGGGAAAGACACAGGACACAAACCAAGCCAAGGCTGAGGCAGGTAACATCTTGCCCTGCTGTTGATGGAAGCAAAGTGTCAGCAGGGCCTCAACCGGTGTGTGTGGCTTGCTACGGAGCTGGGGAGCATCCCTGCTCTGGTAGTGTACACAGCAGCCTTGAGCTTCTGCTCCCAGCCCCATATAGAAAGCAATGTTTTTCCTTAATGTATGTTTGACTTTCTGAGAAGCAAGGCTGGCTTTTGAACAGCAGTCAGCATGCCTGGATAGCAGGGTGCCCTGACACAGCAATCTGCAACATATTTAAACATCCTGCGGAGACATTCTGCATTATTATTTAAAAAGATGGCATATTCAGGGTATTTCTAAAATAATTTAGAGTCATTAATTCTCTTGTATAGCATCCATTAACTGCAGGCTATTATAATAAATAAGTGGCATAATTATTGGGCTAATTGTCCAAAAAGATAAAACAGTCATTCTAATGAATGTTTCTGGTGCTGTCTTAGCCATGGTGCTGTGTCTGGAAGCCCAGCAGCACCACAGCTCCTTGGCAGAGGACACCCCACAATCCCTTTTGCTTTGGTCCACTTCCCCAGACTTACCATCTCAGCATACCTTTTACCATGTCTGCTGCACCTCAAAGTCCATGCTTCAACAGTGCTTCTCCAGCATCTGAATAACTCAACAGCAGCGTTGGCTGCAGCAAGTGCATTTATTCCTGTGGCTTTCTGGTCCCCACGTGCCCCAGTATGATCTCCATGGCTCTGTCTTCCTCAGCAGAGCGAAGAGGCTGCCATTCCAAGCCAGGAAAAGCTCATGGTATGGCTGTCTTGTCACCTGAGAAGGGTAGAAAGAGCAAGGAAGCTTTCTTACTCTATTTTTACGACCATGATCACCAGGCAGTGCAGTTGCTATCTTGGTATGTGCTACTGGAAGAACAGGTATTGAATGACTCAGGAGATGATGATTTTTATTATAGAGTGCTGCAGCGTTAATGCAAACAAAGCACTGCTTCCTATCTCACCACAGTGTCTGGTTAATGTCTTCTTCCACACGTGCCCAGTTTGTGCAGAGTTTCTTTTTTAAAAAGAGCTCTGTCTGAAGCTGAAGGGGAAATGCTAACGTGTAGAGGAGAAAGACAGAAAGGGTTAAGTCTTTCAAACTGACAAAAAGTTGAACTGAGGGACAGCAGGGGAGAACAAATAGTAGAAGTGGCCAGCTGAAAGGCTTGGCAGCCTACCATCGCTCCAGGTAAGAAGAGGAGATGAGGAAGAGGAACAGGAATTAAACTGGAGTGATGGCATAGCTGCAGATGTCCTGAATTTTTTATCAGATGCTGTCACTCAGTAAAGAAGATTGATGATCCTAAGGTTCTCCTGCAAATATTGTTTAAGAAGAGAGTGAGAGATTAGACTGGATAACCTCGAGAGGTCCCTTCTATTCAGCATTTCTACAGTTTAAAGAACTGAATCACAGAGGACCAAAGACCTTTGGTCATACCCGGCTATGTGAGTGAAGGACAGGGACAGAATTTGTACAGGAGGGAGAACAGGCAAGAAATTGGTGGGTAGTTTTCCCAAGCAAAGAAGTAAAGACACGAAACCAGAGCAGCTAAAGAAACTTTTTGCAAGTTTCCTCCTGTTTTTAGAGGCATGTCTAGAAGCTACCTTTTATGTGATCTATTTAAAGACAGCAAAATACTCTTGAATTGTCAACAGATGAGCAAGCGTGGAGGTACTCAGCTCCCTGACTGATGTCAGCTGGCAAGGATTGCTCACCTTCCCCCTCCCTACTAAAATTAGTCCTGAAGCTCCCATTGACTTCAGTGAAAGCAGTCTTAGCCTTCAGACACTTGAAAGCCTCCATCTTTCAATATGCTGATAAATTTAAAAAGGTATAAGGAGGCCAAAAAACGATAGAAGGGAAAATGTCAAGTTTAAAAGGTGTGGGGTTTTTTTAAAAGAAAATATAACTGAAATGAAGATTCTTTCTTTCCTGAGGGTGGGGAATCTTAAAACCCTCTCTGTCTAAGCACCCCTTTTTCTTCTTGTCTTAAAAGCAGTGCTTCTAGAGAGGTCTCAGTGTTACTATTTGCAAAAGCAGAAGGGATTGTTGGTTCATCAAGTTAAATTCACTGCAAATTCAAGGAGCTGAACCTCGATAGCTCTTGTGTATGAGGCCAGCTTCAGCCCTGCCCGTTGAAGTAGACTAGACAGAGCCTATACACACCAACTGGCATGATAACAAGTTGAGATCATATTGCAGCAGTGTTTTTGAAGGGAAAGAAAACCTCCTCTGAATATAGTGCTGATTTCCATTTCTCTTCATCTCTGATGTTTCAAGAACATACACATTCATATAGCCAAGTCCTCTAGTGTATCACTGGGCAGAAAACCAAGACCAAGAGGTTTTGCAAAGCCTGTTTTCACCATTATGTTCCTTCTTCAATGCAGACACGAAGACGGCCAAATTGAAACTGAAGAATTCAGAGGACCTCCCAGGTCAAAAGAGTCAAATCTACATATTAAAATGAAACCCCATGATGGGTGTTAACAACAAATGAATTATTCAAATAAAAAGATTTTTTTAAAAAACCCTAGGTAACTTAAAATCTAATTAAAGTTTTCTTCTTGTTTGACTCAGAAGATAAAATAGCCAGCTTGTCCTCCACTGTTTCAGGTCATTCTGTCTTTTTCAGTATTGGTAACACCAGTTGTATATTAAAAAAACCAAACCCACAACTAGGCCCCCTCAAAGAAAAAAAAAAACCTCAAGAATGTAAAAACCCAGAACTTTGATCCCATGCTTAAAATAATTTGTTTCCTTTACTCAGGGAGAGAGGACATATTTATACATTTTCTACTAGAAAAAAAAGTATTACAATACAGTATAAGGCTCTGGGTAACATGTTGACTGTTGTCACTGTTGGTATCTATATCTAGACATAAAAAGCTCCACTCTAAGGATCTATGCTATCTCAGCTAGACTTTCTTAACATTTCCCAGTATAATATTTGGGTTTCTTTTAGAGCTTGGCCTCATTCAGAGGGTTGGGTTGTGTTTATTTTCATTGTTGAAATATATATTCGATGAGATAAGGCGTTTCAGTAGTGTCTCATCATCAGCAGGGGCACTGAACTAACAGGCAAAGTCACTGCCCACCCTGCTCATGTGTTTAGCAGGTTAGATTTGGTTTGACAGCACACAACGCTGCTGTTCCCAGCTCCTCGGCTGATTGCTCAACCCAGCTTCTAACCCAAGTAACCTTCCTGTGTCTCTCTCAAGCTGAGCAACAAGGACAGCATACTCTGTGCCATCTACTCACACCCTGTGATCCATTTGATCAGGCGTGTACATTGCAATTGGATGCCTAAGTAAATATTTAGCACAGAGATTTAACCAGAAATGTTCTGTGTTTCCAGACTGACCGGTCTCAAGACTACTTACCTGCAGATGTTATATGAATACCACATTCATAATTTTTGCACCATTTGGGAAAAATTATTGCCAGTTGCTTTTGCTATAGGCTTGCGATACTGGTAGATAGAACTGATGATTCATCAAGTGATATTTGGCTGCATTTACCAACTGTTTTGCACTGAAATTTCCATCATCCCTGTTGTTCAGAGGCAGCGATTTAGATCAATGTACCTCCTGGGCTGGACATGTGAGCATCTTTGATGAGCACAACCTATAGATAAGCCCCTAAACAACCTCATTTATCTGCATGATGGGAGCATTGTTCAGAGAACTCCAATAGTTTCCCCACACTTTTGGTTTGTTTTAGGCTTTTATTTTTTATTTTTTTTTTAATTTTCCTTCCCCTTAATTTACTGGAAGTCAGGACACTGGGGGGAAGTCTGGGGATTGAGGCTGCAGCCAGGACAAGCAAAGAGGACAAATAGCAGTGAGCTTGGGAAATGAGAGGACTAACTGGCAGGGCAGGCAGTTGCTGTAGCTTTCATAGATAAGGCTAATGGAAACAGCATCAAAACTGTTAAGCTGCACATTATTCATTTTTATATGCTGCTAGTAGTTACACTGAGCCCTTCTCATCACCCTCGATGTTTTTAATACCCTCTGGCAATGTGATAACTCCTGATTGCTCCCTCAACCTTTGAAGACCTAAAAACCAATATTCCAAATACAAAACCATTACACAGTTTTCAACAGGCATTCGTAAAAATAAGGTGCTTACAAAACAAAGACATTAAGATGTTCCTGACGTTTTCTCCATAGAAAGCAGAATTATTTTAAGAGGAGGAGAATTTCCATTTCACAAAGTCCCTGAGCCTGCAAGAACTTCACTGTAACATCAGATATTATGAGCTTAGATCTCTCGGCTGAAATGAATAAATGGCAATATTGAACAGACACGTCAAAAAATCACAGCTCTCGGGAAAATCCACTGTCTCAGATAATAAATCACAGGAAAAAAAAACCTAAAAATAAATAGGTACAATATGACATCTTTACTCTTCCACTTTGTCCCTATCCTAAGAAAACCAGGAGGAAGTTATTCCTTATGCAGTTCTGAAACTAATTTAAGGCAGCAATGGCACCCATGGTTTAATCAGCAATGTACTCCATGGAACATTGCAGAGGTGGATGCTACAGATCCCAATTTTTGCTGAGATAATTCCCTGCTGCATTACTCAATTTTCATCCAGCGTACCCCCACTGATTTCAGCATAAAACCAGAATACCGCAAGGGTGGCTCAGACCCTCTGCTTTTGTTTCAGAGGAGATGGCATGGAGGCATCAAGGAGCAGTAGAGCGTTCACTTATTTAAACCTCTCTGCTCCTTGGAGCAAAACATTGATTAAAAAATAAGACTTCTCCTGAAGAGCTCTGATCAGAGAGCACAGCTTAATGGATGAAAAAACATACCTTTGGTAAGTAGATTAAGTGCAGTCTTTAGAAGGAAATGTGCCATCTCCTCTCAGACATGATGGCATGGCACAATCACAGCAAGATGATGGCAGGAACCTGACATTTTAAGTGTCAAAATAGGGGTGGTTTTGAAGATGAAGTTGGCATTAAGAGGCTTTGGAGCTTCAGCATTTTAGGATGTCCAAGAAGCTGCGGAAAGGGGATTTGAGGACATGGGTTTCACTGCTCTGTTGCCCTTCATTACATATTGCATTAATTCAGGACTTCCACTAGTCATTTTCAGAAGTACCAGGAGATAAATATTTGCTATTTTGTGCTTAGAAAATAATTCTTCCTTAAGAACAGATCAGAAAAGACCATTTCTCACCCTTACCCCTCTCTACTGCTTTGTTGACTACTTTGCAGGGCAGGGCAACTTCTCTTAATTCCTGCCATCTCACAGACCTGAGGAACTAACGATCTCTCCACTCTCATCCTGTGAGATCATCTTTTGAACTGAGTTAAGCCAGAGTACCTAAAGGTCTCGTATTCTTCTTAGAGGGTTTTAGCCCTATGCGGAATGAACTAAATAACTGTTGCAGACTGCCTGAAACCAGCATTAATGTCTAAACCCCACGAGCACAGGCATCAAACTGCATGAAAGCACAAACAGTAAGAAACTGCTTTGAAGCTCCAGCAGCTTGACAACAGAAAAAAAATTTTTTTTTGAAGTGACATCCTTTTTCCCTGGTATGGCCTGCAGAGGAGAGGCATTGAAGAGTTCTTGGCAGCAGCACCATCTGGGTCTTACTGAGCTGAAGAGGAGTTTCACCCTGATTTGGGAAAGGAAGAACTAGAAGAGAGTTGCACCGCACAGGAGTAGGTGCCTTCCAGCCCTTGGTTGAAAAGCCAGCCTAGATGTCCCAGCAGGAGGGGTGACCAGCCTGTTTCTCTGCACATCACTTCTCTGCTGTGTTTGGCAAAATATATATCACCTTGTCGACAGGAGAATGAAAGGGGAAGAGGAGGAATGAGTCACAATGGGGGTCTTCCTGTCCCATGAGGAAGAAGGAATAGGACAGAGGCACTCAAGCTACTGTCTCCTGTAGGACACTCAGTGCAGTCAGGATGCTGGGAGTTCAATGGTGGGGATGAATGAAAGGTACCTTAATGAGCAGCCCACAGACCCCCTGCCTCCTCTTATCCTCCTTTGTCACCTCTTGCCTCCTTCTCATTTCATTTTAAAAAGCCTGTAAAACCACACCTGAATGGCTGTACTTCTCCCCCCCCTTTTTTTTTTTTTTTTTTTTTTTTGCTAGTTCTGTTCTGCCCCACCATAAGAAAACACAAAATAAAACCTGCAACACATTTAACCAATGCTTATATGGTTTAACATCTGGATCACTCTGCAAGCTCACGTGAAAAGTCTGCCCACTGTTTGCCATAAAATCAAATCCACATTGACTTGGTTGGAGAAGGAGGTTATGGTGTAACACATTTGAGCAATCTTGCATGTCACGGCACAGTCTTCCTTCTGAAAGCTGTTGCAGAATCTGCCTGAAGAAGAAGCTTGTGGGGATCTAATCTTGAGTTCAACGTATGACAGAGCTGCGGAAAAAACCACGTGCACACATTTTTAGCCAATGGCCAATGCAATAAAACGATTTAATTTAGCCTGCGAGGAACGAGAATCCAGTTAAGTTGCATTATGTTGCTTTTGGCAGGGCCTCGGGGTGTTGCATAGGCAGCTAGGCACCTCAGCTGACTCACGGTATGTAGATAAGCAGCATTATCTGGGTTGTGGTGCTCAGCCCAGAGGTAGCAAACGTGCAATGAGCTCTGCTGGGAAGCCACATTCCTCTCCAGGAGGATGATGAGATCAAGCAGGATGGTTATTCTTTTGTAGCCTCCTGAGACTTGTCACAAAACCAGCCTATTCTCCACTGACTGTTCCCCAGTTGGTTTCTTCCTGTGGAAAAGCACTTGAAGGAACCCATTTTCTGCATCAGAGTTTATTGCAAAGTTGCAAGAGATGCAGAAGAACCTCCATATAAATGGTGGGTAATTTGTCAAAAGCCTGAACTGAGGAGCCAGCCTCTATTTCCTGAAGAAGGACGAAACAACCTTTTACTCCCACAGATATCAAAGTAACACAATCAAAACCTTACACCTGAAGTGAACTATTAATTTGTCAGTGACCCAAGTAATCAGGTATTATAAACAGCTGAAACCCCACTGATAATTGATTCTCTAACAGCAAGCAACAAGTGATGAGAAACTGGTAATTAACACACACATTTGCCTTTCTGCTGGAAAAAACAGCTCAGCAGAGAAAGACCGACACCAACTGCCTACATGCAACCTGTGCTCTGACCATGGCAGAAACCTGGAGGGGTTGGGGGCAGCTGGAAAGGGAGGGAACAGCACAGCAGGTCCTCTCCATCACTGTATCTCCTTGTTAGACCTGCTGGGATAGCTCAGGGGTTTGCCTGACTTGCTGTAGAGGCTTCATGGCAGACTTCTCCGAGCTGATAGTGCCGTCTATGCATAGACTGTGCTGAAGAAAATCAATTACAGGGATAATGATTATTGGCAAGAATGAATATGAGCTAATGTCCTGTCTATGTGTGCTGCTGATTTGTTACAAGCTCATACACCAAATGCTTTAAGCCCAGGAAAAGGGTTGATAGAAACTTGAGCTGAGTGGGATATTGCTGGATGGAGTGCCCTCTGTGCCAGACATGGTCATTTGCCAAGGACAACACATCCCATAATAAGGGTTTAAAAGGGCAATGTGTACTCACCTCTAGGGTGGCCTGATGGGTCACAGCAGACACAGGATGCTGCACACCTGCACTTTGAAGTAGTTGGTGCCTTTAACTCAGTATGTGTGGCTCTGTCCTCTGCTGATAGCCCAGCTTGAGCCTTTCCCTCCGGAATTGACAGCCTGACAGTTTGTTAAAGTTCTTATGGTCCCAAGCTGTGGTCCAAAACATGCTATGTATCTTTCAGCCAACTCTCAACATAACCAACATAAAACAGAGGTTGCTTTAAGGCACCAAAATTCAAACCTTAAAGTATCCACCAGCCCCATTCCTCGCCCTCTTTTCCTGTAACTCTGGAACAAATGCTGTCCAACTTCATTAGTACTGGGGTGATGAACATTTACTCCGTTTACAGCCACCTCCTCTTCAAATAAAGGAGAACAGAGGTTTAAAAGCATTCTTGCCAGATGAGTTGTGGGGTTGCTCATAAATTTTATGAGTTAAATTTTATGAGTTGCAACTCATAAATTTTAAAAGGGATAGTTTTTGTCTCCAAAAGCCCCATAGTTAAAAAAAAAGAAGAAAAAAAACCCCACCACTCTG
Organism: Pterocles gutturalis; assembly: GCF_000699245.1. Taxonomy (NCBI): domain Eukaryota; kingdom Metazoa; phylum Chordata; class Aves; order Pterocliformes; family Pteroclidae; genus Pterocles; species Pterocles gutturalis. Next base: position 44,299 of record NW_010100102.1, on the reverse strand, counting down.
AAGATGCAATTAAGACTGCAGCAACACAACTGTATGTAGTTCAGAGCTCCTAAGTGTTTACTGCTTGGATTTTGACCTTTTAAAACTCCATTAAGCTATGTAAATACAGTACAAAGGAATGTGTACTGTGCACAAACAGTTTGCTAACATTGGTTGGAAGAGGACCTGCTCTCCTCCCTGCTGCAGTTCTGACAGTGATCAGACACCGATGAAGCCTCTTTATTGATCTGCACAGAGCAGACCCACCCTGGAAGTTGTGTTATGTTTTCATATTTTGTTTTAATATCTCTTTGACTTAATCCTGATTTTGGGGCAGCCACCCAACAGGGCAAAACCCTTTCCCAAACAGCTAATTTTGAAACTGAATTAACACATTTGCTGTTAAGGTTTGGCTTGTTCCCACAATGGGGAGAAGGGCAAAGGGACAAAGGAATGCTTCTGTGCATCTCCCATGACAGCCCAGCATTGCCATATTTAAATTATCTGCTTTCTGCCCTACTGTAGCAGCCCTTTATTTTGTTTCTTTAAATAAGCATTTCTCTGTTGCTTTAGGAAGAATGAATAGTTTGGTAATCAAAGGGCCAAACGCAGGAATGGTTTTAAGACGTAGCTGAATTATTTCCTGTAGATAAATCACCTGGAACATGACCTTTTCCACCCCCATTCACCCGCCTAACTTCTATTGAAAGTGTTCACTGTTCCCAAATATTTGCCAGATAATTGATGGTGAGGAAATAAGCCAACATTGCTCCCAGATTACAGTCCTACCCATGATATAACACAACAGTCTCAGAATGATCAATTTCTGGATGTGGATTTCAAGTCTTAAAAAACAACAGAAAACATTCTTTTCAAGCTTAGCTACACAGAAAGACTGTTGGGAAGCCAACAGTCCCAGGGTACATGGTTTCTCCACTAACTTTCACTAACTCATCATACGCTACAACCAGCTTTTTCCTAGGTCTTTTTGGTAGTGTCTTAAGTTTTCAGCATCCTTCCTGGGACAATAAACAAGTGAATAATCTAAGCATTAAATACAAAAAGATGGATTTCCAGGCCAATAGTTCTCTGGTAAAGTTAAACCTACAACATTAAAAAAAAAAAAATAGAAGCTTAAATTAAAAATAACCCAAAACCGAAACCAATGCTCACTGAATGTCCCCTCACAAGTATGTGACCTCACAATTTTATTTTGACAAAAATATTTTAGCATCTTTATTTGCTTTAGGCAACCTGCCTTGACGAAGCCTGGGGGGGATATGAATCACATTTAGGCAGACCCCTGTGAAAATACACTTAACATGCAATGGGTGCAAAATTGAAGAAACAAAAGTCCTGATAGGAATCTAGTTGCACAGCCAAGAGCAAATTGAGCCTTTCTTCAACTCATCACTCAGAAGCCAGGACCAACCGGTGTGAGAGTTGAATTATTTTTCTTGGCCTTACATTCAGCTCAGAGCTGAATGGCAGGTGAAACATAAATGATGATGCTTAGATCAGCTCCAGAGAGCTCAGGAAAAGACCCGATCTTTTACCCGTGTTACCAGACCCTACCTGGAGAGGAGGAGTTGGTAAGGAAATAATACATATTCGTCCATCTATATTAAATGTGATTTTGGCTGATCTCTTAAGCATAGTAAACACTGCGTGCACTCTTTGTATTTTTTGTAGCAGATCCAAACGTCCACCAGCACAGCACACCCACACCCCTTCTCCCTCTGATAGGAAAATTTTGTCGGTATAACACTAGAAGGAACTTGATGGGAGCAGTACACATATTTAAGGGAGTGGAAGAAGTAAAAGCCAAATACACATAGAAATTACTGGCCAAAATAAGGTGGCATCAAAAACTTGCGCATCTCAGGAATAGCACAACCTGCCTGCTGCTAACACAGCTGGGAGGACATGTGAGGGAAACTGTTCCAACTTGGATGTGCTCCTCAGATTTTGAGTCATGGTATATGCAGCTAGCCAAAAGTGCTCAGAGCACAGCTCCTGGAAAGCCTAAAGAAGGGGGAGGTGGATCGGTTTAGACATTTTCTCATGTTATTTAGGCTCACATCTGAATTTGTTTCAGGTTCTTGTGCCTGAAAGGTAGAAGCCACGCTACAAAAATGGTGCTGCTGTAGCTAGAAAGAGCACAGAGCCCATCGGAGGTCCATCCAAACCCAGCTCAGTCATGTGGGGGCATTTACACAAAGCTTTGCTTTCCAACACTGCCAAAACACGATCCGAACTGTACCAGAGAGGCAAGAGCTGAGAAATGAGCTATACAACCCACCCTTATGCCTACACCGCTCAACTCTACTAAAGCATCTCCACTAGTATTACATCCCAACCAAAGGTTTTGCAGAGCTCTTTTCTGACTCCAAAGGCCCATGTAGTCTTAGGCAGATCTTTAGCACATCTCACAGCTACCCTAAACCAACCGAAGCCCTTTGTCCACTCCATACAGCCCATGGCAGAGAGCTACCAGCTCTTCCTCACCTCTCCAGCTTGGACTGAGCCACACCACACTGCTTTGCTACTGCAGAACAGACAGCACCCAACTTCTCAAGTCATCCTTCTTCTGGTTGCATCCTCCTGTAGAGTCCACCCCACAAGCTGGCCTTGATTTAGGGACTATATTGTCCCACCCTGATAAAGCTACAGCCTTACAAGCCGTAGTTCCCTGCTGCACCTCCTTAGGAAGCTTTCCAGGTTCTTCACTGATGCAAACCAGTGGAGTCACATTGATTTCAACAGGGCTCTGCTGGTTTTGTCAGCTGAAGATGTATCTCCGCTGGCTCCACGTTGCTCAGTGGCTTCCCTTTTTTATCCTGGCAAGTTACAAAACACTATTTGCAATTACGCATTTCCATCACAACGCGCAGATAGGAAATTAGTCTTCTGAGGCTTTCCCTTCGTCCTCCCCTCCCCTTCCCACTCAGTCCTTGAAAAGGCCATTTGAGCATGCAATATTAATCATCTGCTGTGCAATAATCTTGGAAAAATGTAATATATTCTGGCAAATGCAGGGCCTCCGGAGGAACCGCCTGCCTCTGAACTAACGGCTCTCATCCATTATCGGGTGGCGACGGATGCAGCTCCCCACTTCCTTGCCCCATCAGCATGCAAACAGCAGCTCAATTCAGTTGTGAGAAATGGTAGGAAATGATCTGTATTAATAAATGGCGAGAGCGTGACATCGCCCGATTTCAGAAAATAAGATAAAAAGCCATCGAATTCCTTTCATTGTCTCATTTGGTACCCTCCCTTTGCTGTAAACGCAACATTGGGAGTAATCAAGCTTCTGAAAGAAGTTTCATAGTGAAGCCACATCACCCAAAACAAAGAAGACAAACATTTTGTGCACATTGTCATCTGCCTTCGTTAGTGTTTAAAGGTCAAAGAAACATTTAATTAGAAAAAAAAAAAAAAAGAAGGAAAAAATAGGTAAACTGGGTACGTCTGAGAAGAATGCAGGCAAGGAACCAGCGTTCAGGCAAATGAACATGCAGAATGCCATCCATCTGGATGGGAAATGCTGTGTGAGTTACTTATCATACTCTTCATAGTGTCTGGAAACCTCGGTCAGAGGGTAGAGTCTTCATATGCTATGTGCTACAGGACAACAAGGAGGTGTGCTGCACTGGTCACAAGCTGCTCCCAGACGGATCATACTACTGGACACAAAATCAAAGTCAAGGAAGACTTCGGTAGCAGTAATCAGATGAGGATTAGCAAGCAATAAACTCAGCTAGCCCCTCCTGTGAGTGTTGTACAAACGTAAGCCACTGTTGCTAAAATGAAAAACTTCCTTAAGTGAAAAATAATCCTCCAAACCCACCCAGACCCCCAAAAAGTCCCAAACCACTGGAAGGAAAACCTCAATTGCACAAAAATACCTCTAAAATCTTTCCTGCTGGGAGAGGAGTGAAGACGTTGCCACGTGAGATGTGCTTTCAGATCTGCAGAAAGATTTTGTTTGTTTGTTGGCTGGTGTTAGTGCGGGTAAAAGAGGCAGTGGTGGAATCAAGTTTTAAAACAGTTCTTTGGGTGCCCTTATCAGCACACTTTAAAGAATGTAATTAGACTTCAGCAGTAATACCCTCTTCATTAGGGCTACCAGCCCCCTCAGAGGGATAGGAAAGCACATTCGTCATTCCCAAGGTGCATTAAGTGACATGAAATAAACTAATTTATGGAGCTGACACAAAGAGCTGTCAGATGCACTCCTACTTACTTTTTTTTCTGTCGCCTTTGTTTCTTTGGATGAATCTGGAAGAAATTTACCCTCAGGGGAAACGAAGTGATTTCTTCTCTCAGGCATTCAGCCTGGGAGTTTGAGGAGGTCCAACATCACCTGGTGTTAATGGGCCAAGGGGAGGGGGAAACTGGGCTGGCAGGATGGGACTGTGGAAGACCAGTCTTAAGGGAGCAGCAGGCTGAACAGCCATCACACAGAAATGTTTGTGTTTTATTATGTTCTCTCAGGGTGCAAAGTCCCTTCAAGTCAGGAAATGGAAATGAAGGGCTTCGGATCAAGCCCTCCAGCCTTTCCAGGACTTGAAAGCAGTGTGTTTTTGGAGTGGATGTGAAAATATTCTGCTCACTGGTGTCAGGTGGTTTCAGGGCAGTTAATACGCTTTCACCTGCAGTCATTTTAATTTACCATGGCATTATGCTCAGATTTTTGCTTGGACTATTTGCAAAGGACCTGCTGGGTACACAGCCTGACTGGTCCAGATGTACCATTTTAAGAGTCACCTCTTGCAAGGATGCTGCTAGCACCTTCGCCTGCATCTCCAAAGTGGAGTAGAGAGACTTGGAACAAGTCATACACCTCAGGAATGATGTCCATTTTAGAAAACTTTGTAATCAATGCCACATTGCATGTACCTGGCCATAAGAGCAGGCGGACTTTTTTTTTTTTAGTGCAGAACACTTTTTCCCAACAGAGAAGGAAGCTTTTTAAAAATCAAAACATTTTACAGGAGGATGTCAATTTCAGCTTTTTTTTTTTTTTTTTTTTTTTTGGTCAGGAAACTGTTTAAATGAACCATTACTATTTTCTTGTTTTGTTTTGATAAGGCATGAATGTTTCATTTCAATAATGTGAATGTGTTTTGTTTCTACTTTTCCAGTTCTGTTCATTTCAGCTTGCATGGCATACTAAAATATGCATGGTAATATTGAATTTGCACACCTCCTTTATTACATGTATCCAGCATATAATTTTGATAATAAATGATGTAGTTCAGCTATTATCAAAATGAGACATTTTTATCTTAGTGAATGAGATGTTTTCATGCTACTTGAGGGAACAGAGTAGAAACCATCAAGATGAAGAATTCCTGAAAGTTCAGGATTCATTTTTACCAGCATTTTTGCTCTGTGACCTTTCTTTCGCCATCAATCTGTGAAGAACACTGCCAATGGAAGGTGGACCATCTTTCTCCAGCCAGTTGGAACCATCCCTTTGCCCTTGTTTGAACCCAACACCATGTCCCGCTGCTTGTGTTTTCCCCATCATTTTCCCCACAATGGGTTAATTCCTGGGACTCCATCATCAGAGGACCAACCTTCCCTCCTTGGTGGGTAAATATGATCTATGAGATGCCAGCTGAAATTCTGGGTACACCAGAATGGCTACAGAAAGGGGTTGCACAGGAATCCATCCCGTGTGATGCTGTTCCCGTGGTGTCCGTGTGAATCAGAGATGCCTTGGCTGAGGCACCGATTAGGTGGATTTGTAAGCTGGGAAATCTTCCAGTTTTGGGGCATTAATTATTCAAAATTAGTAAAATGAAGCCAAATACATTCAGCACATGACTGTTCAGTACAAGATGTGAAGGAACAGAATTTAGCACCTCTCGACTAAAATGAAATCAGAAAAATATTTAAGATAACAGCATGAAATTCCACAGCTATATCAACAGAAATATTCACAGAAGGCAGAAGAGGTGTACATCTCTTGGTGGTTTGAATAAATTCTCTTTATTCTGCTAACTTAAAATTAAGGGAAAGTAGTCGTCTGTGCTTGGCAAAAGATGCTTAATTTTACTCTTTTTAGTCTTCTTCGCTAACTACTGTAAAGATAAAAGACCATTTCTCAGTAATATCCTGACCTTTTTTCTTTATGACTGCATTTTGATTATACACAATATTGTCCTATAAAATTACATTTCCTAATCAATAAGAAGCACTAAAATAATTTCAAAGCATCATTTTAATCCAGCCCTAATTTGATTTCACCCAGCGTCTGCCTAAGCATGCCACTTAGCATCTGATCCAGTTCCAAACACTGGCTCTGTCAAAACATCATTCTGGAGTGCTGTGTTTATCCTATGTTACTAATCCTGCATTAAAAGTGCTCCCTTTACAATTAAAAGGGTTCCTTTCCCTTAGCTGCTGTCTGTTCCTGGTGAATCATTTGTTTGTTCCTTTTCACACATCATTGTGAGTAATGAGTTCCCAGCAACTCTGCTTCTGATTACTTTGTGAATGCCTTGGGTGGCATGTCCTAGGACACCGGTTCCCTCCACCTAAGGTCAGGGGTACCCCTGGCTTTCCTCAGCAAACACGCTTTTTAGCCCTTGCCCTGAATTTCAGAGCTGGGAAGGGAGGCTGTCGCCATCCACATCTCTCTAGGGGTGGGAGCTGTTTGTCCAGGAGTTCAGCGATGCTGCTGGTGATGTGTGAGAGCTGGTGTCTGGGTTGGTGCTAAGGGCAGGACCAGGAGCCTCCAAAGTCCAAAGCAGAGGTAGCTCATCTATTATTTTGCAGTGTGCTCAACAGGTAACACATACACAAAAAGCCAGTGCATCCACTGCACTCTCCCACTGCTTTGCTGGTGCTCTGGAGCTAATAGCATCAGTAAAACTTATTTCAGGGTCTGAAATAAACCTCTGATTTGAACAGATTATGCACCAAGAACAGATATTCCAAGCAAGGAGAAGCTGGCTCGGGTTTTCAGGGGAGACTCATGATTCTGAGCACCTCAATTTTTGGACATCAGACATGAAGGCATCCTCGAAGGGTGTAGAAATGAAAAAGGGCAGAGCGTGCATCTCCAAACATTAGACCTCTTCAAGGCATTTTGTGTAGCGTTTCCACAAGTGCTTCTCACTTTTAAAAGCCTCGGCTACGTTTCAGAGAAAGTCATTTTTCAGAGTAGCACTGCATTAAAAGAGCAGAAGAAAAATATGAACATCCAGGGTGTGTAGAAATCTTTTATCATGTCTAATAATAAACCAGGGATTAGTTTTCGTGTCATTCAGCTAAATATTTTGAATTGCAAAAGGTTCTAGCTGAGTTTCTTTTCATGCAGCTTTAAAAGCACATCCCAGACACTTCTTTAGGATGCACAGGTGAGCGACTGACATTTTCTAACCTGATTGCAATTATTTTGGAACACATTTTATACCGCAGTTAATTATAGAATGGGTCAAAAACGGATAAACTCTAGAGAATCCTTCACTCCTCTAGATTCTCCAATGTGCAAATGTCATTTTTTGCATTTCCCTTTTTTTTTCTTTTTGGTTTGGTTATTCTGTTATTATATTTATCAACTGGGAAATGTAGCTGAATGCAAAAAAAAAAAAAAAAAAAGGTTTTAAAGGGGATATACTCTTCCCAGACCTACAGAAAACTGTGCAGGCGGGGTGCACAGTTGGCTATGTAACGATGATCTCATTCAAGAGGATCAGCAGTTAAAAACCCCTCACTTACTCTCCTGTGTAGTGCAGTAAGTACCAGTCTGGGTGCTCTGCATTTGTTTTTGTGCAAAGTAAAACTGGTTATGTTTTTTTAGCTTTGCTGCTGTGAATGCCTCTTCCTGAGGTGTCTTATTCACACAACAGGTCCATAGGTGACCTGACATTCAGTGTCATGATTCTTGACCCTGCCTGCCACCACCTGCACCTTCAGCTTTCTCTGGGGATCCAACAGCACTTGCATCCATCCGTCGCCTCCACAACTTTGTGGATGGGCTACTGCTGGCAGTATCATGGCATGATCTTGGAAACAACACAGTGCACAGCCCAGCCATCAGCAAAACAATTTCCATTGGGAATCCTCGCTGGTCTTTTTTCTTCTTAGAAAGCTTGCAGAAAGCTGGAGACCATTTTGTCCTTTCTTTGTCAGTCTTTTTTGATCCATTTGGTCCCCTGAGTGCTTCCTAAGCACTTGGTTCATATTCTTTTGGTGTCATGATGAGAATATGGTGAATTCTTTGTCCCCTGCTGCTTTTCTTCCCCGACCAGATGTCATATTAAAAAGTCTACCTTTGCACAGCCAGAAGCTGTGAGCTTTGGGCAGGATTGTCTAGCCTGACTTACATGAGATAAAGGTGGACCTAGAAGAACCTGAGTAACACCTTTCTTCACAGGAAAACTTGTTATATGAATCAAAGTACTCTGCAAATAAGCTTATTTCATACATGTTGACTGAGAGTGAAAAAACCTCCCATAATCCTGAATTTTGTCATTTTAAGGTTTTCAGCACCAAATGTCAGTTTTTCATTCTGAACTGTATTTTGTGCTACCTTGTAACATGCCGTCATTTTTATTTTTTTAAATAAAATCAGTGGATCAAACCAAATTTTCACTTTTGTTTTTTTTCTATTGATTTTCTTGAGTTTAGACAAACCTTTTCAGCATTTTTTGTCATGGAGAATTTTCAAATAGTCAACTTTTGGTCTTAACTGGAAAAAAAGATGAATGTCAAAAATCTTGAAATCCTGTCCTCCTCATAGCTCTAATGCAGGACATCACATTAGGTGATTATTTGCTCTCTCTTGGCTTTAAAAGGTATTAGTCTTTTAATTATAGATCAGTGTCAGCATTTCTCCCTCAGACTTTGACTTCAGCTTAATTTACCTTCCTTTTTTTCTTTTTATTTAGGTCATCCCTCCTTTCAGTTTTGAAATGGACTGAAGCTCCCTCTCCTTACTTTCCTCTGCCTTCTATTACAAATGACTTTCCTCTCTTTCCTCTTAATTATTTGTGTGCCAACACTCTATCCACTGTGAGTGCTAGCCACTTGTCGGGAGAAATCTGTGTCTACCCCAGGTTTTTCTTGTCAGACTTTTACTTCAGACTGATTTCACACTAGGCATTACTTGTGTTTCTACCCGTGCCTTGTAACATTATCAACATCATCCTGTCTGATAGTTGTCCATTGCCTTTACTGCAAATCTAGAGGTCTGGGAAGGTAGGAGAGAGAAGTCTCACAATATGTCTCCTATAGCATCCCTCTGAATTTTGCCAGAGGGGTAAAGACGAGCAGGATGCTGGCCAAATGTAAGCAGGTCATGGTGCAAAGGCTGCTCTTGTTTTAAAGGCATTGAAGCGTCAGTGCTCTGGGCTTTATTCCCACTGGGCAAATTATTTAGGAGATGTCTGCGTGGTGCAGTGGAACATCATGAAGAGGCCCTTGAGCTGGCCGGTGTCAATCTTGTGTGCCCAGTTTGGGTGCTGTACTGACACAACCACCCTGCTTCTGGCACCTGTGCTAATTACCCTTGGCCAGTGCCCAGTTTGCTGTGTAGCCACATGGACTCATTTGCCATTAGTGTGAATGTCCCTAATGTCATGCTGGTGGGCAGATTCCTAGTCTCTCTATCCTCTCCCCCATCTGTCAACAGGATATTTGTATTTTCTTTGTCTCCTCTGCCTGGTGTTTTAGGAACACTTTAAGACATAAACAGCCTCCGTTTGCATTCGCTAGAACCAGGTCTCAGTCCTGTAGTCACCTGCAAGAGAGCTGTGTCACAACCAGTCCAGAGCTATTGTTTATAGCTCCTGTTTTATAATGCTCTCAAAAATCTGTTGGCAAAAATAATGTCCATGCAAAACCTGAAAACATTTTCTTGCACTAGATGGTTGCATGTGATTGTGTAGTGCCTGAGAGGACAGCAGTGTGCTTAACATTTCTGGTTGTACTGGTAGACTTTCAGATCGCTTAACTATCACTACAATCTTTACATATCTTTAAGTAATCTGTTAGAACAAAATTATGCCTTGTCTTCCTGCTCAGATTATTTTCCTTCCTCTAGTAATATATCACTCCCCATTCATTTAGATTCTCTGGAGTCTGCAGCTGAGAGCTGTAATTAGGTGTGCCTACAGCTCTGGAAAATAGGTCTTCCATCTTATTTTCGTATTTGGATTCAATTTACTATATTGAAACAATCACTTTGCTCTAGGATCTGTCGCTGTTTTCTCTTCCAGGGTAAGAACTGAACTTGGATCAGTCACAAAAACTAAATGACTGTGAGCATCTTGCATGAAACCTATCGTTTGCTTGGTGATTTTCATGTTTGTCAAATGCACATGAGCTTACAGAGAGCGGTGCCATCACATATCTTTTATGGGCCTATTTTTAGACACAATTTTGTTCAGGATGTCAAGTATTTTACTCAGGAATTTAAAAGCTCCCACCAGCACACACTCTGTAATTTCAAGGCCACCTGGGATTTCTTTTTTGTCTCTCTTTTTGGCACAACGCACACATACGTGGAGATATCACTCTGCCTGCGCTTATACACATATCTGGTGTATTAAGAGCTTTACTGCTAACTTCTAGAAAGGTGATACAGAGCTGTTTGCAGACACTGTAGGTAACGTTCCTTCTGCTTGTCCTGGTCATGGCTGGACCGGTGAAAGCAGAGGTGAGCCTGACCCAACTCAGGGTTTAGAGGTCAAAAGACCACCCCCAGTGGTGATGAGGGGACTGATGCTGTACCTCTGCTTCCCTGCACCCCAAAATAGCTTTCAGTGTCCCAGCCAGATTCATGTTTTGCTGTGCTGTCTGTGGTCGGTCTCAGGGAGAGCTGCTTGCTACGGATGTGTCCGAATGAAGGCTGACTCCTGCCAGGTCTTTGACAGAGGGGAAAAAGCCTCATCTCCTGGCAAACCAGAAAAGACAGAAGGCTTTTCTGAATATATTTGCTGTTAAAATATGTTGTTCCTTGGGTTATTAGCTCATTTGTGCATGAACTGTCATTAGTTCTGTAACTGTGCAGTGACTGGGGGACTGACCCAGCAATGAGTCTCTGCTGACAACGGCACAATATGAAAACAAATAGTGATAATAGCAGCTAATGCTTTGGATTGCCCATTTAGTCTCTGAGTGCCCCAGAGCCACATTCTTGGTCAAATGGAGATGATACCTGCGTATGGAAAGTTCTTGGAAATCTATGAAAGTAAAGCACAGCAAGCATGGTATCTTTTCGTACTTAATTTCCATTGCATCTTGCTGTGTTAGGATATATGTGAAAGCCTAGGGTATGACCTCCGAATGTACTGATTCTCCATCCTTTTCTGATTCCTAGCACTGCCAGGTGTTGTCACATGTTGGGAAGGAGATGGGGTCAGTTCTGTCTATCTGTCTGGTCTTCCCTGCTATGAGGAAAGAATGCAGTACTCAAAAATGCAAATATACCTGATCAGGGTTGTGGGTGCACAAGGAACAACAAAATCTCAGCAGCCTTAAGAGGTCACACACAGAGGAGTCCAGCAACTTTTTTCCCCATGGGAAGCATCCCTCCCCTCCTGTTCTCCCACACAAATGTCATCTGCAAAACCACCAGCTCGGATAGTTCAAGCCGGGCACAAAAGCAGGAAATAGATATATATATATATTTTTTTTTTTTTTTTGGTCACCTTCATCAGATAGGAAATCAGTGTGTGCATTGGGAATTTGGCT
>NW_010100102.1:32330-32593 GCF_000699245.1 Pterocles gutturalis | reverse complement strand
TGAGAACCTGCACTGAGCACCTGCCTTTCCTAAGTAGTACATCTTGGCAACTTACATAATCACAGTGATCCAGAATGAATCTCACAAAGATTAAGCCATATTCTAGTACACCCAGCACAAAACTGGGGAAAAAAAAAATCTTTTTAGCAAAAAGGCCATGGCAAGCAAAGACCTCTAAACCTGGCAATCCCAATAATCCAGATAGTGACTGTGTTCATGCTTGAATAATGCAATCCATGGTCTCAAGGCCAGATTTTGGGCAT
>NW_010100102.1:0-32313 GCF_000699245.1 Pterocles gutturalis | reverse complement strand
TTTCTGCTTCTAAAGAGGAGGAGGATGTTTCTCACCTCCTGCAGCCTTAGTGTGGGGTGATGGCAGGCTTGCATTTAGCAGATCTGGAGAGCAAACAGGAGGAGCTTTGGAGATTTCTGGGTCTATAGCAAGCTCTAAATCATCCTGGTGCTCCCCCCCATGCTTACTTAACCTCATTTTTCAATCATTGCAGGAGCCCAAGTGGAGCAATATGGCTCTTTATGTGCTTTTTTATTAAACAGTGAATAAAGGAAGAATATGGCTCATTCAGCATGTACCTCAGAAGATGTGAATGTTCAGCCTGCCTGTCAGTTAGCTGCTCATGCATGCAGAGAGTAGCTTAAATTCACTCCAAATGCTTTTGTTACATAGATATATATATAAAATGCCACATGCATGCAAAATGTTATTCTCAAAGGCTCATCACTTGGGCAAATCTCAGTTCATCTTCATCAGGCCACTCACATGGGTTTCTCGGGGAGGTCTGCCTCCCTTGCCAAGTGGGATCTACCAGAACCCAGCTCTTGTAAACTGTCTGCAAAACCTCTTAAAAATTCAAGATTATTTTAAGGACCAGGACAAGTGTTTTCTTTCTCCCTCCAACACAGCATGCATTCATGTTTGCTATATGAATTGTGTTTGCTCTGTGTTTGCTCTAGCTTTCCAGAAAAGTTCAATTTTGGGAGAAATAACAAAAGTGCCAATGCAGGAAAAACATGATTCAAATATTCTAGTGATCTCCACTCTGGGTGCCAGTAACATTTCAGCTGCGATAAAACCAGTTTTTTCCCTATGCGTTGTATAAAATAATTAAGGCGAAGCAGCCGGCTGATTTGCAGTGATTAATATGTCTTTTGAGCACGCTGTCCTGTCCCAAATCACAAGGGAAGTATGTAAGGGCATGCTCCTAATGCCACCAGCCCTCTTACAGTTGCAAATTAATTCCCACTCTCCAGGAGCCTAGGATGCCGGGATGGAGATATTTGCCCACCTTGGCATGTTTGGGCCACGGGCCAGGGCTTGCCATCCCAGCCCCATCCCGTCAGTGGATGCTTCACCTCACCAACTTAATGTTAAACATGACATATAGTCAGGTAGGCACTGATGTGCTTCCTTTGTCCAGGTTTTAGATGAATTGTTTCCATGGAAATGGGTTGTTTCTGTTTATTCATGCCTGTGTTCTGCTGGATGTCCTTACTCTACTGTTCTTTCTTTCTGGGAATGGCTGAAGTAGGCATCTTGAGGTTTCCTGGTCCCTTATCTTTTACTTTTTCCCATAATTTTATATACAAAAAGTTTAGAAAAATCCATCATTGATTCTCAGAAATGATTTTCAATGCATGTACAGATTTAACGAAAAATAGCAACCAGTATTACAAACACATACTTCTGGTTTTAGTAGTAGCATGTATGTGGCCATCAAAATAGGTTAAACATTTCTTTCTGCTCCTTTTTTAAAGTTATTTAAAAAGCTATTTTAAGAGAAAATCCTTTTTAAGAAAAAATTTGAAAGTTCATAGGAAAAAAAGCAAATTGGGAGAACTATTTCAGGAGTGTTTTAACGTGTTTATGCAAAAGGTAGTAAGTTCTCTTTAAAAAAAAAAAAAAAGATAAAATGAAGGGATGTCAGCTTTCTCCTTTTCCTTTTTCTTTCTTATTTCCTCCAGCAGGAACAAAAGCAATCATTAGAAAGTTGCTATGAGAGAGGGGAAAAAAATTCCATTGGAAAATATGGCAAGAAACAAGGTATTTTCAACCGTGTCTCTTAAAGCATGTCACAGGACAGCAGTGGCAGGCATACTGCTATGTGTCTAGTAGAAACAGGACTAGTTATAGAACATATGTCACAAAAAAAAAAAAAAAAAAAAGATGCCAGATGCCATAGAAAAGTATCTTGCCTTTCCCTTACTCCTTTGGTATCTATCTGATCGCTGTGTACGGTTCCTTGATAGTGGTGAAATAATAATAATACATTTCTACATTTCTACTTTGATCTGGGGAAATCTCTTAGGGAAAACTAATGAGCTTAGTCTACTGATGTCTTTGGGAAGAAGACAGGCGTTGTCTTCATTTTTTTACACATGATGAAAATGATGGATGAAGTGTTTAAATGATGAAAGAGAAAATCCAACTTCCCCTTTCACTGAGGAGGTTTGGCATCAGGCATCTCAATTCAGCTAAGGTAGTTTTGTTATACACAAGGGGAAGAAATATTATACCTCCTTGCAGGACATCCCCTCATAGATCTCCCTGGTCCAGTTAAGATAAGTTAACAAACTGAGCAAATCCCTGATTTTGGGGGTGCAGATATGAAATGGAGCTGAGGACACTGTGCTATGGCCACAGCTATCCCCAACTGCAGCTCCCTGACACAATGACAGGAGATGGCATACAGCTTTTGGCATGAAACAAAGGGATTTGGGAATCTGCGTGCATCAAGTCAAATGAATATATTTTTTCCAGAGGAACAGAGGTGGTGTAATGATACATTGTCATTAAAAAAAAAAAAAAAAATCACATTGCAATTACGTTGTGATGCTCCCACCACAGTCATTATGTACTCGGATTATCTTCACTGTCTCTCTCAATTGCATCAATTAGAGCTGTACATTCATTTTTTGGGGGGTAATTTTCTTGGTTTGGCATGGAAAAATGATGTTTTTACCTTCCTTATGCTATACAATTCTTGGCATCTTTCTTGGACTATTTTTTCAAGCTGCTCTGAGCAACATCATGCTTATGGGAAGCATGCTGATTTGTTATAGTCATTATCATTGCTATTGCCCAGACTTTGTCCATGTTACAGCCACATCCATTTTGCCTGTGCACTGGACACTCCTTCCACTGAGCAATGAGCAAACCCTTGATATTTCGTGCAGCTGAACGCTCATGCATGATTCAGCTATGATTTCTCTTTAACGCCTACTTCACGGCCCCATCTCTGCTTCCGCTTGGTGGAGATCGCTTCAGCCACATCTGAGCATCCCCAGAATGAAAGTGGAAATGTTTTGCTGAGAGCAATGTTTGAATACACGCTGTGAATTTATCAACTCTTCTGTGCCAAACCGCTTGAGGTAAAACTGATCCTGGGTGTGCAGGATAAACATTCGCCGTTGACACGGTAAGTTAGCCAGCCTGATGAGTTATCCTGGATCACAGGCTATATAGTCGTTATCTTCCCTGACACTGGAGATGGAGATCTGGGGTGGACTTTTGGCCCTGTATCATAAGCCTTAAAAATTTTGCCATTGGTCTGTGAAATATTCTGGTTTTACAATGTAAAAAACAAATGGAAAAATACTCCAAAAAAAAATCTACCTGGACACCTCTCTGTTTGGGGAACAAAGGCCGTGAAGCTCCGCATTCTTCTGTAGCATGTGGACAAAGAGGTTTTCATGGTCATAAATCAAAATGGCAGTATTTGGAGCATCTGCCTGACTATTTTAGCCATCATTATAACAAATGACTAGCCAATCAATACTAAAGAGCACGAATTGTCAGCTCAGCTGCAGAACCTCTTTCTATCCCACGGATTAAAATTGTTTGCTTTTCAGTGACTCCTTTGTACCAAGGATTTGAGGTTTGCTATGGAAGCTGTTTTGGGGCATGGGGATGCTGTGGAGCGGATGTCAGGATGCTGAGCTGAAGCTCTGCTTTTGATTACATGTCAGAGGTGACACAACTTCTCCTGTCTTGGGTTGCTGCAACTTGGTGGCATTCAACAGCTGCATATAGGACCTGTCTTTGCCTGCTGCTGAAATGAAGCCACCCATCTGAAGAAATATGGCATCTCTTTATGGGAGCTTGAGTCCAGCACAGGTATAGAAAAACAATGTGGACACATCCGGTGCTTAGCCCCATCAACCAACGGATCCAAAAGGAAATGGGAGACATGGTCCTGTGACACACAGCCTCTTAATGCAGCCATTTGCAGAGCTTTGTCTGCCCTTGCTACGTTTTCTGTTTGTGCCCTGATGAACTTCTACCTATTCAAGCACGCTGAAGACAGAAAAATACATAGTGAGCTGGCTTTGTTATATATAGCACTGATTTCCCTGTGGGAAACTGTCTGTAGATCATTTCATGTACCTGAACTGTCACTTGCACTTCCAAACCCTACTGCAAATGCACTGCCTCCTCTCGAAAAAGTGTTTCTATTTTATTCATTCATTAACATTCACAACAACTTTTAAAGTCAGAATATGAAAGCAAAAACCAAAAGATTCTTCACCCCGACACTTTTTTTCTTTTTTTTCATTGTGATATTCAGATTTAGTCAACAACAAAAGAGTAAAGGCGTGAATGTGTGAAAGAACAACTTTGTGAAGCTGCCTGACAGGATTGGGAAAGAAAGAGCTCTTTTGTGCCTTTCTCTGCTCTCTGATTTATCCTCAGCACTGATGTGACAAAGTTGCCCATGTCACTTTGGTTTTTGTAGTGCAGACTGAGAGAAGGGTGTGTGCATTTTATTCTCCTCTAGGGTGAAACCAAAGACCTGCTGCAGTTAAAGACCATTTTCCCATTGGCTTCAGTGAAGCCAAGATATCAGCATTAGATGCTCCTGCTTCTAGACATCAGTAAAGCGAAGAGTGGGAGACCAGACACTGGTCTTGTCCTTTCTCTTCTCCATCATGGGTCTGGCCAGCTCATGGAGCGGGTGAGCTGGGATGCCCTGAGCTGGGATGCCCTGAGCTGAGATACCTGCTCTTCCCAGCTCCCCATGTCCCATTTGCCAATATCCTTTGCTGCTTTCCTACATGGTAGCCCAGGACAAAGCAGAATTTAAGTCTGATGTTTGAGACTCCTTGTAGCCTTACTGTGGGGTTTACAAGCAATCTGAAGAAACTGAAAATGGGCCATTTAAAATGTTGCTCTTAGCAGATATTATTTACAGTCGGTCTGACAAGATGAATCAAAAGTATAAATCAAACTTTGGAGCACAAATCTTGTTAGTTGCCGTGTTAGTAAATCAGCTCACCTAAATAATCTTGAGCTTTTGACAATGATGCAGCCTTCTGGATTGAAAATTCAGCTCCTGTGTGTGCAGTGAACTTGATCTGCTGACATTTCAAAGGATTGAGATCCTATTTCTGACGGTTCGGTTTATACTCAACTATAAACTATTTTGAGCAGCGCTGAGCTGAATACAAACAACTGATGTTCAGGTCTGTCTCCTCTGACTAAGTAGAGTAGGTTAGGAAAAGTGCATCATTTGTACACATTTTCCAACAGAGAATAATAAGCAAACACAGGAGTGTGGTGAGAGAAATAAAGGAAGTTCTCAGGAACTGCTTTTTGTTTGTTTTAACTTTTCCATTTGCAAAGAAAATCTGATGTTTTCAATCCATACCTCCAAGTTTTTTTCCCAGAATAAAAAGCCTGTGTTAGATGCGATTTCTGCTTTCTGCTGAAGGTCTGGTATTGTTTGGCAATGAATTGTATTCTGTGCAGCTTCAGTTACGAGCCTGCTCAGATCTGACTGCCCTTAATTATTCAAGACATGTTCTACTAAAATCTACATCTGGAAACGATGTCACTTTTTTGCTTTTGGCATTGGAAAATCTGACTTAATGCTAAACACATACTCTTAAATGCAAAGCTTTGAGAGAAATTAGTACAGCAGAACACTCCTTTCACAGATTAAAGTTTAGAATAAATGCCACATGCCTTTTATTTAATAGTTGCAATGTTTCACCACATTTCACTGTGCTTTATCCTCTCTGTATATTGACTGGTTGGTTTTGCTTCTCCCACAGATCTGCCACTTGCTCTTCTGTGATGCTTTCAGCAGAGCCGTAACGAAGCGCTGCTCTCCAGGATTCGGAGCCTGGCTGTTCTGTCACTGCTGGATGGGCAGACCGGAATTTCTGATAGATGTGCACGATTGTTTTTGCATCTCTTCCAAAGCTTGTCAGGATGCTTACTCTTCAAGTAGTCTTGGGGAAAGGAAAACAAGGGTTTTCTCTTGCTGTTCTTTTTGCAGATAGCCAGGCATGTTGCAAAATTAGTACCCTTTTGCTTATTGACTTTGGCAAATCTAAGCTACTAGCTGAGCCAATAACTAATAGATTTGAGGGCTCATAGAACATTTTCTAAAAAGAAAAAAAAAAAAACCTATTTTTAAAATAAGCTCTCAGGAAAGTCTGATACCAACCTAGGTAAGTAGTTTCCATAGAACACGGAATAAACTTTTCCAGATCATTTGCATTCTGGGCTTTTTTTTTTTTTATTAAAATGATAGACAGCTGGAATACGTTCCTGGCATATTCACCAACGGCATGTTTGGCAGAACTGGCAACAGCAGAAGATGCCTTCAGACTGAGTTTGTTTTTTTCCCCCCATACTTAGACTGGTAAACAAGTCTAATAAGTTTAGAAAATATCTTTCTGCCTCAGCTTAATTAGACTGGCATTTTATAACAGCTTGTTATGGTAAATCACCCGTTGCTTTGATTAGAATCCATCTACATGGCATAAGATGGAGTCTGTTCAAAAACTGCATTGGTATGGACACACTAAGGTGTCCTGGGAGACCACAGAATCACTTTCCATCCTGATTAGAACATCTACTGATATGGAGAGGTTGAAACCTAACTGGCCAATAGTGCCCACCAGTGCTACTGGTGTGAAAGTGGAGAACAGTTATCATATAAATAAAAAAAACCAAAGCCTGGCACTGGGTGCTTTGTCCAGCCTGTTGAAACCCCATGGGCTGCAGAAGTCCTTGTGATCTTAGTTGGAAAAGTGTTGATGAAGTGAGAAAGAATGAGGCTTTCATGTGATGTCATTTTAAAAGGCTTTAAATAATTAAATAGTAGCAACTGTATTTAGAACCCAGAAACTGCTTTTCTCAGGGGGCTGCTGATGGCAACATGGTGTTTCTGAAGTTGTCCTAGAGACCTAAACTGTCTCTTCCGTTGTTGGAAGGTTTGAAGTTGGAAGGTTCAAACATAGCTTAAGAAAGGCATCGCTTCCATCCACAGGTGAGCTCTGTGCTGTGTTTCTCCGAGGTATTCTGCAGCAGGCAGAAAAGCTCCTGTAGATGCTTTTTTAACCTACTGAGGTCCCAAGCAAAGCACCACGTATTGTTCACTGGTCTGCTAAGTTGCTCTTTTTCTTCTTTTGGTTTATACATCTGTTTTTCCATATGATGTAAAGCCACCAGGGTTAGAGCAGTCACACAGCAGGACAGAACCCAGCAACAAAGTTGTGTGGGGCAATTAAAGTAATTATATTAAAAACTGTCAGCTTCTGCCATTGGTGATTGCAAGTAAGCAGAGCAGGTATGGTATTTGTAATCTTAAAGTTCTATTTTGCATGAATTCATACAGGCAGTTTTGCTAATAGCAAACAAAAAAAGGTCAGAAGGCAGCCTTAGAGAACAAGAGTTAAAAGACAAAAGAGTTCTCTTGAAAAAAATGTAAAGTTTGGGTCTCTCCTTATTTTCCTTCAGGGCATGCTTGGTTCATATTTTCAAATTTATCCTCATCGATGCATTTTAAGCAAAACTTTACCATCTTAATATAAAACCATGTGCTGCCAGGAACTGAATTTTAAAGTAAAATCTCACATATTGTAACATAAGTGCAAAAAACTGGCATCAGTGTGTCAGAAGCAATATCTGATCTCAGTTCTGATGTGCAAAACACATTCTCCTTGTAGCACTCAAGCACAAGTTTGATGGTAGTCATGTTCCCCAGCAAAGAGACAAACCAGGGCTCTGTGACACTTCTTAGGCAGTTACTACATTGGAGTGAGGCATCAAGATTAAAAATATCTAAGTGTCTCAAATTGTGACTTCAGTCTCCAGCTGAAAGCAGAGCTGGGCTGTGAGGTCATTTATTAAAGGCCAGGTTTCTGAAATAACAGCAGTCAGTCAGCTGAGGAAAAAAGAGTGAACTTCATTTGGACCTAAAACTTCTGTTCTTTTGAGGTTTCTTGTGGTGGGACTTTTTTTTTTTTCCTTAAAGAACAAAAATAAGGAGTTAAATCTGCATTTCATTAATCGAACCCTGTCTGCCAGTATCCCACTCAGGAGATAGCAAAATCAGCTAATTATTTCCCCGAAAAACATCTGCTAACCTTTTTGTGAAAGGCTGTATTTTCATGGTTCCTCCCTCGTTACCATCCTGAATAGGGGGTGTCAGAGTAGTTTCACTCTGGTCCCTAGCTAGGGTCAATGAAAATATTGCACAAATGTCTGCAAATGGTTTGTTTCTAATTCCTTCTGAGATCCTTTTGTGCTGAGTCCTGGAGCTATCTGAAGTTTTTTTTTGACTGATCTAATTCCTTTCTGCTCCTTCCGGTACCTTCCTCACTTGTTAGCTATTTTTCTCTTCCCTGCCTGTGTGCAGCAAAATTATTCCCACTTCCTCCAATCTCCCTGGTGAGCACAGATGCAAGGAAGTCATTGAGATTCCTGGTTCTGTATGCTTGCCCTGTCTTTCAAAGCCTACGGTGTTCCCTCAGCAAGATTTCTACTTTATACAACTGCAAAAGCTTTTATTTGCCTTCACAGGTTGTGCAGTCCTGGTTTCATTTTCACTAGTGGCTTTCTAAGGCCAATCCTTGTGTTCCCTGATTGACACAAGGTTAGTGGTTCATCTACAAGGTTAGTGTCTTCATTTTCCCTTCCCTTCCCTTCCCTTCCCTTCCCTTCCCTTCCCTTCCCTTCCCTTCCCTTCCCTTCTCCCCCGTTTTGTTGCTAGTAAAAGTTTATTCCTTAATGTGCTTTTGTTGCGCTGGGCTGTTGGAAAGCTGCTCCTCAGTGCTCAGCTCTCCTTTCCTCTACCTTACTCTTCTTTTCTCTAGCAGCTGATTTTTAGCAGTACAAACTTTTGTGCTTCTCTGCCAGATTTTAATGGCTGACTTGGACACCGGCTCTTCATTTTGGGGATTCTCCTGCTCTTTGTTGCTGGCAAGCACAGCCTAACACATGAAATCCTCATGACGTTAAGTAAGTGTTCGGTTCCACTGGTGCCTTATCTGTAAAATACGAGCCTGATTCTCTCCTGTAGAGTGTATCCACATTAAGTGGTTTCTGCAGACGAAAATGAACAAAATATGGTCCTGATTAAACAGAGACATCAGAGTGCTGTTTCCTGTCTTCCTGCAGGTCTTCCCTCCCAGCCAACAACACTTCATGTTCCCAAAGTGCCAGAGGTATCACCAAGTCCAGAGATCATTCTGGGGCTGATCACAGCTGTGGGTGGACAGGACCCCCTCTGTGTGGGTGGATATAGTTCAGCTCAAACCACACGAGGTAATCTACAGGGTACCCCAGCTGATGCACGCGTGCGCCGAGGAAGAGCCACGGCATAGCTGGGACTACGCCGGCACTGGGATTTGTTGCAGGTGGGTGGTTGAGGTTGGAACTTGATGATCTTTAAGGTCCTTTCCAACCCAAACCATTCTATGATTCTGTGATTCTATGGGTTGGCTGGGTCCTGAGCCAACCCAGGGCGCTATCAGCTGATATCTCCACATTCCCCAGTAGGTGCTTGTTCATCCTCACTCACCGCTGTAGCAAGGAAAGCAGAAGGCTTTGCACAGGCTGGTGTAGCATAGAGGTTAGAGCAGGCCACAATTTTACGCCTTTCCTCCTGCACTGTTTTGGCAGCATAGGTACAGCTGCCTAGGAGTCCGAATTCTCCTGAGATGGAGGGGGAAAGCCATTGGAAAACAAGATCACCACCTGTGCATCTACTGGATTTCAAGCTTTGTATCTGCACTTAAAGAAAGTTATTGCACAAGAATGGTGAGAAATAATTGAATGCTTGTGATCGGTTTAGAGGGTGAAGAACTCCCTATTGTGGATTGCCCTTTTTCAAAGCCCATTAAAGTAAGGCCATGTTCCTAATGTCTTCTTTTTGGCTGATAAAACAACTGAAAAATAAGCCCTAATAAGTTGTAACCCAAGAGACCCTCTGATCTTAAAGCCTCTCGTTAGTGTTTGGTGATTGTAAGCTACATATCATTAGTGGCTCACTGCTAGGTCTGAGCCCCTTGGCTCTGGAGTGATAAGGGAACTTTTGTTGTGTGGGTCCAAACAGGCTTCAGAAGACCATTTTATTCCAACCTTTGCACATGGTCTCACTCAAACCCACCAATCCGTTGCTTGTCCCCACCACTGCAAGGCAGAGATCTTATTCTCTCCCCAGCTTGAGAGCAAAACACCCCATTACAAAGAAACCTCTGAAGAATCGAGCCACAGCGGACCCACAGAGACCACAGTTGGGCATACAGCAAACATCCTCATCCAACTCACCCCTTGTGTGATGGCTCATTTCTGCAGCCATGCCAAGCTCTCATTTCTGCTGGAAAGTGCTTAAAGATGGTGACTGCAATCTGTAGCTGTAGGCATAAGCAAGCCGTACACTTACTGTGTGTGAATAATCCGACCTAGCAACTGGAATGTTTTTTCAATTAGATGAACTCAAAGTTTAGCTTCTGGGCAGTTCATTTTTGATTTACTCTGAATCCACAGACAAATTGATCTGTGAACAGCCATTGCTTTCACAGAGGGATTTGATTTGAGGAATTATGAGTGAGATTCATCATACTGATGACAGATAGATTTTCATACTTTGGATTTTATTAATGGCATGTTCTTAGCTTGTTAACATTCAAAGGAGATCAATCATAAGGTGTTCTGCTGCTATTGAGTTTCTCTGGAAAAAGGACACCATATGTGGAGACAGGAGTACAAGCCAGTGTGTCCTGGCCTCAGAGAAATACAATACCTTTACTAGGAGTTAATAATTGGAAATGGGTCCAAATTTCAACCATTACAAGAACATCACTGATCTCTTGGAAAACTCTGTGTGGACCGAAATACATTATTCTCAATGTATTTTTGTTCACAATGCCTTGATTATCCTCCACCCTCAATCAAGGGAAGAAATGTAAAATTTGTGCAGAGCTGTATAGGGAATATACATTTATCAAGTGCTGCTGGTGACCAGTCCTGTGCACAGGCTACTAACCCCTGGTGTTTTTCTCCATTTATAGACTTACTCAAATGAACTCTCCAGCCTTAAAAGCCTAGTATTCTACTTATTCTCTGGAAAAATCAGCTGCCACTTCTTCAAGCATGCATCATTTAACTCCTTGAACCTGTGCCACGGTAATCAGTACTATATGGGGAAATCATATTACCTTTAAGTAACCCTTTTATACAGCCCATGCTGTGCATTTTCTTTTCAACATATTTTGGCATTTGATACTGTGGTTTAAAAAGTTTCATTCTCTATTAAATTAGCCGATTGAATGAACTGTATGGAGCTCTGTCCAGCTACAGACGAGCAGTGAACACTTAAGTATTCCGAGACCATTCTGTGTAAGATTGCTGAAATAACTACCCGGTATTTTTTCAGTTCTGTTCACTTTGGGTGAAACTCCCTATTATGAGAAACCAGAGCTTTACTTCACTGACCCAGCCAGTCCTGTTCTTGGGAGCTTGCAAAGGGCTGAAATGGTTAGTTTGCTGTTTGCAGCCACTTCAGAGCTTGGAACCAGCTTATTAGCTTCAGCCTCCAGCCAAATGACAAGAGCACGGAAGGCACAGGACACTGGGAGGATGGCATAACAAATGCGGGAGCCCCACGAACACATTGTCCTGGCTTTAGTGTTAACAAGTTTCTTAGCAACAGAAGTGCTTCAGATCCTCACTTGAGAAGGCTGAAGTATTAACTGTCCAAAGGACACTTAAAATAGACTACGACCCCTTCTCTTTTTTTTTTTTTTTTTTTTTGTGGTGGGAGATGGCAAAAAATAGGATGAGTCAAAGACTGGGCTAGTTGTTCTGTGCAGTGCTCTCTTAACTGCCATTGGTTTCCTTTTTTGTCTTTTTGAGAAACAAAGTTGGCATTCCTTCCCATCAGACCAATTGCTCCTATTGAGGCTGATGTTTTTTCCTTGCCCATTGATTCCAACAGTTTTCTTTTTGCATTACTTGGGAATTGCATGCATAATTTTGAGGACAAAGCTGGAACCAAAGAATACCCTGGCACACACAGAAAGTGCAAATTCATAATAGGTATTTTGTGCTTGACCAGAAGCAAAGGAGCAGCTTTTATTCCTTAGGAGTTTTTCTATATCTCAAAATTTATACTGAAATAAATGTTATTGCATGTAATATACTCTACAGAGAGATTAGAGCTACCTGAGCAAGTGCTGTAAAAAAAATGATAGAAACATTTTTTTTCCCAAAGACATTAGGCTGTCAATTTTAAAACAGTACTTACGGAAAATAAAAATGCATTGGGCTCCAACTGAGAGTCACCTTTGCTAGAAGCAGGAGAAAGACTCAAGCTCCTTGGGCAAGGATCCTGAAAAGACGGCTTGATGGGATTTAGCTGTGGAGACACATATGAAAACAAGTGTTTGATTTAGTGAGCCTGACCAGCTATCAGTTGACTGCCCAGGCAAACAGAAATTGGAAATTTCTAGTCTTTTAGTAAGTTTTTTTTCACATGTTGGAAAACAGGAGTTTTCCAATGGTAAGCTCCTGATCATTTTACAAAGGCTGCGAAACAACGTGTAGAACATAAAATATCGGTAATTATTTCGTAAAGTGTTTTCTAACTCCTCCAATATAAATGCAACTCTGCTCCCTTCCAGAAATCAGGGATAAGACTTCTCTTTGCTTCAGCATGATAGACTCAGGCTCATGCTGGCTGTTTTCAAAAATCTCAGCCTGAGAGTCTCTAATTCTTTCTCTCTACAGGAAAGAAAACATTAAGATGCAACGAGAAGCTGATCACACTTACTACAGAAAACACAAGTTTCCCAGAGTTATCTAGCAGTTGGAAAGAAATCACCTTCCAAAGGCCAGATTTTAAACTCAGAGTGCTGTCAAAATTTCAGGCTCAGCGAACGTCCCCAAACTACCGTTTATCAGGAGGCATCCATAATTTTTTAAGATTGCTTTTTCCTACCATTTTTTAAATGCTAAAACCTATGTTTACTATTTATATTTCTCTTTAGAGAGAATTTTTTTTATTTACAATTGTATACAGCTGGTTTAACATCTGGCTTCAATAGAAGGTGATATGTATATTATTCTAATCTCCTGCTATTGGCAAAAAAAAAAAAAAAAGTAGATAGCAAAGACTGCCTTTGACTAGAGTCGTGTGCCTAAAGCCTCAGGAGGGCATAAGGCGGCAGTGAAAATGCAGATGATAACTGTTGGGCTTGAGCCCTTCTCCCAAGCCCATGTCAGCCTTGCAATACATAGTTCTGTGGGTATGTTGCACGACTTGGGATGTGCTGAATGTGAAACATCCCTTACCTCCTAAGTTCACATCTGGCTTTTAGCCAAATGATACCTCAGTACAACTGCAAGTGGAAAACACTCCATTAGATTAATATCCATCTTAATGATCTGCCTGCTGCACATCATCACTTGGAAAAAAATTGTATCCTAAATACTTGTTAAAAAAATGTGGTTTCACACGTGAGAACTTACAAGATGGTCTATTTGCCCTGTAGTGAGGAAGGGATGGGTTATCACCCTTCCCTGATGCTGCAGATTGGGAAAAGTGCCCACAAGGCTGTGGCAGATGTATTCTTTGCCACCAACCCCAAGATGCACAAATGAGGGAGGGGGGAAAGTTTCACATTATGCCCAACCTCTTCAACGTTCCTGAGCCTTTGTTAAAATCTGCAGAGGTGTCACCTACCTCTCTGCAAACAGCAAATGCTTTAGGTGGCTACTTTCATAGGCATCTGAGTGAATTTTAATTCCAGATTCTACCACTAGACTGAAATATTTCCCCTTGAAACCTGATGGAATCTTGGATTTGTTGATAGGAGCCACCATAAGGATACAGGATTTATGTATCCTTAATTTATAATAATATCCTTTATTTTCAGTGCTAAAAGTGACAATTAAAGAGTTAATCATTCAACTTCGTGTAGCCTCAGCTTCTCATCTGCTGATTCCGTGCCTTGATCTGACTGCCCAGACCCAGCCTTCATGCCAATGCTGAAGGGGACAGAAGAAGCCACAGCAGAAGGGATTAACAAAGCCCTTATCTTGTGCTACTACAACTGACAGCAAAGCCTCCCCGTAACTTTGCCAAACTTCTGTAGACCCAAGCAGAAAATGCAGGCACACATGGGAATACGTAGGTATAATATTAAGTGTCTGAATTGTAGATTATTCAAATAATTAGCTCAACCAGCTACTTGGTGATCTGCCTTGCGTGATTAAATCCCTGGAGATGCATGCTGAATCAGGTTTAAAATGGCAGATAGGCCTAATTACAATAATTGCAAGCAGAGAGTTTTATCACAGACTTTTGTGGACTGTTAAATGTGTGGTTGAAGTGATAACCTAGTTCATCAGCAGAAAAAGGCTTTGGTGAAGTTGTATAAATGACACCAGACTGGAGGGGTTTGATGGTTTAGAGCCTGTGGCTTTGCCATCGGGGCTTTTTGAGAGTATTGATGAGATTTACTCTGTATAGTGTCAAAGCAAATTTAAAACAAGAAGGCAGCAAGGTGTTCCACGTGCATTCATGTACCCAAACTCACAGTGGCTGCAGTGATATTCCCGGTTCCTGATACTTGATTTCTCTGAACATCTGCACAAGCAATTTTTTGCTTATAAAGCTGTTTTCTAAAACAAGATGCACGAAAGAATAAACTTGCTGTGACCATGCAGCTGGTGAGACTCAAGAGACTTACTTATGTGGTCAAGTAGAGAAGCTGGAGCTGATTTTGGGAGTTTTCAGATTCACTTACAACTGTGGTAACATCTCTGAGGATCTTCTGCAGAGTGCCTTGCTGAAACCCCTTTCTGTCATCTGGGTGTCCAGCTCCAACAGGTCCTCCTGGAAATCTGAATGATGTTTGTCAATGAAGGAGTAGCAAATAATAGCTTATGTCAGCAGATAAGTAGCACAACATAAATATCAATTCATTAACAGAAAAAAAATGTCTGCAATCAATCTGAGAAAGAGATGCATTTACAGCAGGCACATAAGCACTTTCCATGGTGTTGCTTCCTTTACAGGATCTCAGTGATGCTCAGCTCATCTCTTTAAACCATGAACAGGGACAGTCAGCTGAAAGACCAGGGAAGAGATACTAATATTTTCAGAAGGGTCTTTATATCATCTGTCATACCTGTCCCTTGTCTATATGTAGTTTATTTAATAAGATTTAATAAGCTCAGTATATTAAAGTTCTCAAACTAAAACAATAGAAATAAATACAATGTGGAATGCAGCAGAGACTGTAAGGGATTCCATGCTGTAAACCTTGTGATTCTTGCTATTTATAGTGTAGACAACAAATTGACTAATTATGTTACAATATGGATTGCCAACATCTGCAAAATTAATCAGTGTGAAATTAGAATATTCCACTTAATGTATTCTTCATTGCATTATTTTTTTATAATGTCTTAATGTGTATTTATTTAAAGATTATCTTAATGTGTCTCAAGAAGCTCTCAAAATAAAGCCCATCTGACTTTTTTTCTTTTTGGAAGGAAGAAGAAGGGGTATTTTCTACATCAGAGCTACAATGATGGGTCAAACTGCATTCTCCTACATAGCAAAACAAATAGCATGCAGAACTAGTCTGAAATGAGATAAATAATCTAGAGCTCAAAGGTCAACAGCATGCCTGTGGGAGAGAAAAATGGATGCAACCAGCACCATTCAAGGTATTTCCACATACATATGTTCTCAAGATCTGGTTACGGATGTCATTCCCAAGTGAATTCCCAGAACAGGGAACAATGATGAGTTGAGCCTCCCTAGACGATTCTAATTAATAACTCAATTGTGACTACAGAAGCAACTCCACCAGGCAGGCAGAGGGTGATAAATGCAGAGTTATGTGAATGCAGCCACTGCAGCCAGCCATGAACTGGGATATGAGCTGGGAGGAAGCCGGGGGAGGAAAGGGAAGTTTCCAGCCTGCATATGCAAGAGAATATTGCTCAGTGAAAACCACTTCCCCTACAAAAAAAAACTGGCGGTGAGTAAGCTTGGCTGCAGGGATTGATCAGCCTTTTTTCCTTCGTCAAAGGAATTGCTGCATTTCAATCCTGTCTGCAGGCTTCTTAAAATGATTAATGTTAGCATTAGCATATTTGACTTCCATTCATGACTTGATAGGTTTTGAAACTCTATTACATCCTGGTTGCAACAAGAAGATATTGGTAATTAATGAAAAGAACAGAGGGTGAAAAAAGGTGGTGGTGGTGAAATAAAAAATAAGTGTTGGTTTGCGCAGATAGAAAACAAACTTTTATTAAAGCAAAAATCCAACAGAAAACAGTGGAGTATATTTGCAACATGTTGGCCAGCCCCAAAGTAAGTAAGTTCTCATAAGGCTTTGGATTGTTGATTTTTTCCATTTTGAATTATGAACAGCAATTCCAAATAAAAAGTTGAAAACTCTACTTTAGAAAACATTTAAATGTTTTGATGTTACAGCCTACAATTTTTTCCTCTAAATAATTTGCCATCTTCAGCCCAAAAACTCATGAAACCACATTTTTGAGCTTACCGTCTTCTGAAAAGAGTTTGCCCAGCTGTATTTTCAGGCTTCATTGAAAGCATACATCCTTGAAGTCTCAATGCACGTTTGCTGAATTGATGTCTTTAACATTATGATGGCATTGCACTGGCAGCAAGTTTCAGGCATCCTCCATGCTGTGTTGTAATCCAGAAAGCAATTCTGGTTAGAACAGTTTCTAGGGACAACAATTCTGGAAGAAGACTATTAGACATGTACTTTTCATCCATCTCCAAGTTGCAATAACTGTGGGTCTCTCTTAAATTAATTTAGCTACTGAAAACGAGCCTATTTTTGATTGTCTTTTACAAGGCTTACAAATAGTCCATAGATTCCCCCGTGGCTGCAGTACAGAGGACCACTGAGCTGGGCAGAACAAGAAGCCTGTGCTCCAATTTGACCACCTGGGCTAAGTCTTATATTTGAGCACATCATGTCTGAACTATTGGAGTGGAGCCCTAATCTGTCTCTTCCATTGTTTTTACGCTGCTTCTGGCATAAAGAGAGAAGATCCATATTTGCTTTGTAGCACCAAATGCACAACCACCAAACCTCGATGGACAAGACTGTTGAAGCCTGACCCCTCTCCCCAGGCGGGCAGGAGTAGATTTAGCTAGATCAAGACAAGCACTACAGAGAATCCCACCTGTTGTGTTCCACCATTAAAATCAGAGCAGAGTATCTCCCCATTGCACAACTTCAGTCCTAGGAATTTGAAAAATGTAGTAGGTGTCGACACATTGTGCTTCTGAAGAGTTGCTGTAGTTTTTAAAAAAAAAAAACAAAAATACTTTGCTTTGGCTCGCCTGCGTGCTCTAAGCTACCATCAGAACCTGCTAATTGTTTCAGAACCTGTTCTTACTCTTTCATTACCCCAGAAAAAAATGTCTCTATTTGTAAATTGTTGGAATGGTGGAATTTCTGGTAATACTCTATACCTGCATTTTATCTGCTAATTACAGCAAATAGAAAATCTAGACAAGCATGAATACAATAAGATAATGCCTTTTAACAGTAACTAATTAAGCCATAAAACAAGACTTGCTATTTAAGGGATAATGTTCATGGCACTTGAACACATCAAGCAATAAGCTGTGTTTGTAGTTGATTAAATGTCAGAGTGAATCTGATAATTGCAAAAGTAATTTCCTGCAGGTATGCTAATAATATGAAAAGGTGGAGCTTCACAATGGATGATGTATGGTTTGAAACACCCTGGACTTACAAGGAGAAGAAAAGATTTGATGCCCAGCCAGCGGTTGGTGGGTGAGCTGTGTGGGTCGGGACAAGCACCCGTTGAGCAGGCGATGTTGTGCACATCTGAGACAGCATTCTGCTATTCCTGGACTGTATGAGTGCTTTCACATGGTGAGAGCCGTGCTGATTTCAGCTGTGTTTGGATGGTTTTGGTTTTGAGAAGTGAGAGCGGACATTAAACACTCCTGACATTTTCGGAAGGAGGGAGGACATGAAGCACGTTGCAACAGAGCACGGACAGGTCAAGCTGGTAGCTCCCTGCTTCTTGAATTTCTTCTCATGGTTGCAATCCAATCAGTCAAGCTTGGAGTCTTTCCCTTTCTCAGTCTCTAGTGCTGCTGAGAAAGTACACCACAAAAACCTGAATTTTAATCCCAAAGTAAAAAAGAAAATTTGCACTATGTGCCCTTACTGCATATAGCATTAGTTCACAAAGCCCTGTAGGATATGCTTTCTTAAGTATAATTATTTATTGTAAAAGATCATGCGTGGAAAAAAGTAATTTCATATTCTTTTCTTTCGCAGAACTAGAAACAGCACTTCTCACTGACTAATAATACTCTCACTGTCCTGCCTTGAGTCACGGATCTCATGTTTCAGTGTATAAATATTAATGGCAGCGTTCTGTTTGGTGAAATGTGTAAGCTGTTCGAGCACACGGGCCCGTGTTTCCTGGACCCAACGTTGTTTGCTCACACTTGAAATGCTGCGCCCTGTTGCATCGCTGATAAGTTTCAGACTCACTTTAGAGGGTGTGTTATGTTCTCTCTAGCCCACGACTGGCTGTAATCCCTCTCCTGTCATCACGCAACTTCTACGAAGTGTCTTGAAATGGGAGAAATCTGGCTAACGACATCTCAATGCCGTGTAATTATCAGACGGTAACTACCCACGCTGATTACCAGTCCAATTAAACAGGGAGTTTAAAGATGGATTTGTGTAGGTACGTGTGGGTGGAGCTGGTGGCTCATCTCTGCCCAGACTCTTTGCAGTAGGAAGCGCAGGTATTATATTTCCTCTAGCAAGAACGCTAACTGAGAATTCCTAGCTAGAGCACCTAAAAAAGAAAATGGGCTTCAGTCCAAACTCTTTTAAGAGGAAGGGGAAAAAAAATTATGTTTTTCCTAACTTGGCTTTGGTTCTTGTTTAACATCAAGGGGAACTATTGCTGCTGGAGGCTCTGTACAGAAAATTATTGCATTCATGCCACTTACTCTGTTCTCCCTTCTGTTGCCTCTTGGCCAAGGGATGGTTCATTTCTGGGCTTGGAGCAGATCAATATACATTGCTGGAGAGAAAGTCAGGTCACAGAGCCCAGCCTGGCCCTTTTTGCTCACATAGTGGGCGGATGCTCTGCCTACAGACTGCCGGAGTGAAACGGGAGCTCTCAGCCAGGTAGTGCAAACAGCAGCCGACTCACCATTTAGCCCTTTACGGATCTCCAGCTGTCGGTGCGTTACAGTATAGACAGAATTGTAAAAGAGCCTTGGCTATCTTTGTAGCTGAACTCCTCACAAGTATAGATAACTAGATATTTAAGTTGTCCTTCTGATACAGGAGCACAGATTTTTAACTGAGACTTCTACTGATGTTTGACCAGGCTGCTGCATTTATCGAGTTAAATTGGAATATTGCCCACAATGGCATGAACCTTACACCTGGGATTTTTAACTAGATGAACCAGTATTCAAGCTGGATTCTTCCAATCAAGGCATTTGCAATAAGGGGATTAGTGCACAGGTGCAGAAGATGATAGAGCCACCACTGTGCATCGGTCCATTTGCAAGGGGATTATTTCATTGCTTCTACTATTACTAAGAGCATCCACGCTTTTCTGAGAAGCAAACCAGGTTCCTTCCAAAGCATACCTGCAGTAGACATATCTATTTCCAGGCTTCCAAGAGAAGAGAATAAAAGTTTGTGGCATCCTTAAAAGTGAGCAGTTAAAGGACAGTAATCCCTACCTATAAATACTGCTCTTTGCTGCAAACACTTTCCAGCAGTAGTCTCTAAAGCCTATTTTTCAGGACAGATGATGACACTAGAGACTGCATCTGGTGAACTTGGATGCATTCTGAAGTAGGCAGGGGCATTTTTGGATGTTCCTCTCTTAAAACCCATCTTTTTTAATAAATGGTATGGTCACAGACAAGTAGAACAGAAGTTAAAGGACTGAGGGAAAATCATGGTAAGTGCCAAATGGTCTTGGTCATTGCCAGGCAGAGGGGAAAAAAAGCACACAAAAAATAAGTTTTGTGGTAGATCAAGATGACTGTCTGTATTATCACAGTATAAAAGGTGATTTTAGTTGGAAAGTTGACACTGGGGACTCAACAGGACTAATTTGCCTCAAAGTAGGTGGAACACAGATGCAGTACGTGTAACTGTTCTAGTGGTTTCTGGATGAATACGGAAGAAATCCAGCTGGTA
This sequence comes from Pterocles gutturalis, assembly GCF_000699245.1. Classification (NCBI taxonomy): domain Eukaryota; kingdom Metazoa; phylum Chordata; class Aves; order Pterocliformes; family Pteroclidae; genus Pterocles; species Pterocles gutturalis. The sequence goes on along the minus strand of NW_010100102.1, from coordinate 12,091 downwards.
CAGTGCAATTAAATATCATATTGGCAAAACTGAAACAAGACTACTTTATTTCTATTACGTGTGTGTGTCTGCATGTTAAGATGGTTGAAGTCACAATATCTCATTCCAAGGTGTATGTCCTGATACAGGTCAGGTTTCTCAGCTGACTTTAGAAGAAATTCCCATCTCTACTAATTATGAAATGTTATACCATTTTCCCTTATGCGCCACTCAAAAACTTGGAGTATTACTTCAATTTATGAATTTAGGATTTTTAACATTATTTTTTTAAGAACTTCTGCTGCCATGAGTTGGTTTATAGCCCTATTAGTTTGGGTTGCTAAAGTCTTACACAAAATAGCAGTAACATTCAAGCAGATTTCTGAGGAGCAGAACCATAAATTTTGACAGCATTTTATTTGATGAAAGTAAATAGTGTCATTTTCCACTTTATGAACTCCATTTGACATACACTCGGATCTTAAAAAATTTATTGCATTTGGAGAATGGAGAAGATGGGCTGTTCAAATTCTCCATGACCAATAATTTATCAAATCTGTCTCCCATTTTTTCTTCACATACGAAAGACTGTTCTGCTAATGTCCTCCAGTACTTAAAGCTAATGGCCTATATTTGGGGTATTCTATTATCTAAGATATGTGACAAATATTAAGCATTAAAGATGTCTGCTGAAAGGCCAACATGATTTATTATTAATCAAAAGAATAAATCAGCTTTTCTTCTATGGCAATCCTTCTCTATTTAAAAGGGTTCTTAATATTCCAGTTCTCACATCTCATGCTTAGGGCAGTTCCAGATGTTTCTACTCCTGTGAGGTTTTAGAGAGTTTTCACCAATTCTACATCTAGTTCCATAGAAAAGGGACAGACACTCTCTTTGGTTCAGGGCTGAAAGCAGCATGATAATAACGTAACATTAGGCTTCAATGTCAATGTTGCGTTTCTTGACAACATATTCCCGTTCCACAAAGGGCCTTTGGCCAGGCAAGCCATGCTCTTTTATGAAGCAATGAGACACCTAGAAGTGCACTGAGGTAGCTGAGTGCAGATCAGACATGGGACTCAGTAAAAATTCTAGTTTTTCTAGCCCATGATTTGAAGTGTGTTTCCATACTTCATATGGTGGAGTCACCATCCCTGGAGGTGTTCAAGAAATGTGTAGATGTGGTGCTTAGGGACATGGTTTAGTGGGTTAGGTGGCGTGGGTTGATGGCTGGACTTGGTGATCCTTGAGGTCTTTTCCAACCTTAATGATTCTATGACTTTATGCTTCTATGATTCTATGATTCCATTTGTATTTCTAAATTAAAATATCATGATGAAGGGTAGAAACTGAGAGGAAGAAAACATTAAGAGGATCTTCTTAAATATAGCCTCAAGTCTGATGCAAAGACCTCACTGTGGAGACAAAACACTTTTGTTGTTTTACTGTATATGGTAGGAGAGAATAACATCTTATTGTCTGGGCCTGTAATCATTTGTCTTTGAGATGTTTAGAAGTCTTGCTCCCTGCCACAACATAATTATATGGCACAGAATAATTATTTTACAGTCAATTAGGTACACTAAATGTGCATATTTAAGAAACCTGATTTAAATGTCATCTCTACCATGCTGCATAGAATACTGCTATTCTTCCATCTGAACCAGAGACCAATTACATCGTGAACAAAGCCCAGTCCTTCAGCCACCTCCTGAAGTAGTGCTTGAAACTTTCTTTTCAAGCACCGGTCTCAGAGCTTGTTCTACTGAGTGTCTTGCCAAAATCAAAACTAAGGAGAAGCGTCATAAAAATTTTCACTTCGGTTCAAAGAATAAATTTTCTTATGGCAAAGAAGTACATTTTACAGTCACATATCCCATCAGTCAATGAAAACTAACATTTTTGCAGCAGACCAAGACATGCACAAGTGCTCAGGTTTTGTTAATGGCTGAACAGTGGTTTGTGACAGCTCCTATTAGAAAAGGTAGCGTAGTCGTTTAGAAGTGATCTAGTGTTACGGGAGTTTCTCCAAATGTTATTATAATATCCGAAGGATGATTAATATTATGGCACACACACAATTCTTTCATCTTTTCTGTGACATAAGTTCTTTTCAGTCTATAGAATAACTAATATGCATGTGAAAAGGAGAAAAATATCAATGCGAGAAAGAAAGTGGTTTTTAGCTGCTTCCCCCCCCCAAGCATTTTACTGCACTACTTACACAGAGGATATCTGGTTTCGCATTAGACTAAGAAAGGGATGCAGCTGACTTCAAACTAAATACTAAAAAAAATAAGAGTAAATCTGATTACCTGAACCAAGTTCTAAACCATCTACTCACATGGAGGATCTGGTTTGTCAGCATTTACTCCAAGCGTATTTAAAAAAAAAAACCCAAAAACCAAAACAAAACAAATCAACAATCAAATCTTTTAATGAAATGTCGTTTTTTTTCTACTCTATCTTCACCTTAATTGCTTAATACTTACTAGGTTTTTACCCTTATCAGTTACTCACAGTAGGCAAACACAGAAGTAAAGAACACAATACAAAAGGCCATCAATCACTTGGAGATTTTATATTTAGTAAGGCAGATGCTCTGTCAGTAGCACCTGGCTCCACTTCATGTCAAGAATACAGCTGTATTATGGGGGAAGAGCAGGAAAAATTGTAATCCTGCAAGGTTCCTACCCTGCTCTGCAATCAGTCCCAGTGAATCTCTCCCTGAAAATCTCTGTCACATTACACATTTGTAAAAATACGAGCATCACTCTGTCAGGGATGTCGATGATAAATAGCAAGGGCAATCTCTCTTGATCTCTCTGCAGTGCTCCCAGCTCACATACCCAAAGCCTGGTAACTTTTTTTTCAGATGCCTGGAACATTCCCCCACTTTTTAGCTCCTCAAACAAAACATCCTTTTCTTCCTTCCCATAGGAAATGGATTTAAGACATATTCCTGAAGCAACCTGGGCTGTCCCTGTTTTTTATCAGGAACTAGCAGCCTGGTAGAAGGAGTATTCAGTGTGATGAATTGGGTGTGGGGTGAAGGAAAAAGACGAATGAGCACAGACACCTTCAAGGCTTTTCTGGTAGAAAATGTGCTCAGAGTTTCCTGATAACTCTGTCAGATGGCCCATTACTGGGAAACATCTTCCCATCCCACACCTCGCAGATGTGGTTGTAGAGTCAGAATCAGGCAGTAGTGGCACTTAAGAAATACAAAGTGAGGCTAGTTGTGTTCTCAGGGGTTCAGACAAAGCACTGAGACAAAAGTTTCCCTACTTTGTCAGAAAGATGATCGCTATACCTGAGCGCTGCCAAGGTGGATGGAGCTTGCACAGCAATTCAGCCAGGTTTGCAGGAGTACAGATTTCGTGGGCTGTGTTCCTAGCTGTACAAATTTTGTTAAGCTGCTGTATAGGAGAAAGAAGATGAGCAACCAACTCTTTGGACTTACTTCAAACATTTCATCAATTACTTGTAGATTTTTTTTAATATAACTTATATAACTTGGATAACTTTAATATTAAGAGAGGCTTTGAATCCATCTGCTCAGAGCAGACATTTCCCAAAATCGAGCAAAACAAGGGGAAAGGGGACAACCCTGTTTCTTGATTCAAGTATCAAATTATTTCTACATTCTTTTAAATTTAGGCAAAAGACTAGCAAAATCTGTCACAGGTTTCTGAGGGCTCTCCATTAACTTCAGAGGCCAAAGCCTTTTTGCTTTGAGTGGATATGCTATTTCTGCTCTGCAACATTAATTCCCCACTTAAATGCAATAAAGTTCCTTTAGCTAACCTTGAAATAAAAGCAGATTGATTAATTCTGACACACAGTGCTGAAATCAACACCCTGCTGTGGGAGGGGTGTTGAAGAAGAGCCTCTATCTTAAGTGAAATATTGTTTCCCTTGTATAGGGAAGAGATTAAAAGCCTCGAAATGCAAACTCTGGCAAATTGATCATCAAGATAAAGAGATAGCAGGGGCTTGACCTTTCAGCCAAGCACAACATCTTTTCTAACACTTGTATTTGTTGAATGCTGCCAATTACCGAAGACTAGCCATTGCTTTCATCTAGCTGCCTTCCTGTCAGCCAGCAGCCCTAGTGTAAATATTGACTGGGAAGGGAGGAGCTGAGCTGAAGATGCTAGATTGTTATAATCACTATTCCATGAGGGATTTACTCCTAAAGGAGTCTCGTTCTTGGTGTGGAGGAACCCTTCCAGCTTTGCACAAGTGCAGGGCAGCACCGGTTCTCGGGTGGATCCACTACAGTATGGAAAACAGTCCCTGCCCTTTCAGATAAGGGAACATGGCATTCCCCTTCCAGACCAACAGCGAGCAATAGCAGAAAAAAAATCCAGACACTTGCTGATGTGAGCATAGGAACAGCTCTGGAGGGCTTAGTAACTCCAGAGTGGGCAATAATTCTTTCTCTCAAAGTTGGTTTGGGAGTATAAGAGCATCTCTGCAAGTGTGACTCTATCACATTCCCTATAAAAGACTTAGTCCTGGGAAAGGACTCAGAATAATCTACATGTGAGCTGTTCAAAAGTAACTTTTGAAGCGTAAGGAGTTGATATCAATGTACATTTAGTAGAGCCACTGTGTCTTTTCCAGCTGCTAGAGCCTGATCCAAACTGCTTCAAAATGATCTTTTTTAAATGAGACTCTGAAAAAAACTCTACCAAAGAAAGACTTTGTACGTAAACATTCCTATTCCAAGTCTGAATAGTTGATATTCACCTAAAAACTCAATGGATAAAAAACAGAACAAAAGAACAAACCACGCGACTTGAGTCTGTTTGAAATGCAAGCGCGCTACAGAAAATCAAAACTGGAATAAAGCTGGGGGAGGCTTTGGCAATTACAGTTACACACACACACACACACACACTATGTAGAAGATTGAGAAGTTTTCAGAATCAAGAATTGTGAGCTAAGAAATGCTAGAAATAAAAGTACCTGTGGAATTTATTCTGCTCCCCAGTAAGCATGCGATTTAACAACAACAAAAAAAATACACACTGCAGTTTTTTTCTTTTTTTTCCCAGAGGATACCTGTCTCCTCCTTCAGAGCACAGGAGGGATGGTGTCTGTGGATGAATCAGGCTTGCAGAGTGACGGAGTCTGTTGTTTATGGGTTTGCCTCCTTCCATTTGATCAAAACCTTGCCAAGAAAAATCCTGGCATATCTGTACTTTTTAAAAATTGCTTCACCAGATGGTTATTATTCAGCTTATGGGGGAGGAACTGGGGGAGTTTTTTAGGAATCCAGAACTTTTGTGTGTGCATGTCATCAAATTAATAAGGACTGTTTCTCTCAAAAGAGAGCTTGATTTGTTCTGGGGTCTTGAGACAGGGCTGGAAATAGCACTGCAATGCCAGTAACTGCTGCTGGACAGTGTCCATCAGATACCTCTGTGGCTGGTGGAGAGAGGTGGGGACTCCTGGCAAGGTGTTGTAGTTTTACACAATACTGCTCACTCACCCTCCTCCCTCCTGGGGATGGGGAGAGAATTAAAGGGGTGATGGGAAAAGAGGCTCGTGGGTTGAGATAAGAACAATTGAATAACTAACCTACAATAATATTGGAAATAATAATAATAATGATGATAATAATAGTAACATATACAAATATACAATGAGTGATATACAGTGATATTGCTCACCACCCTGTGACCAAGGCTCAGCCCGTTCCTGGCTAGCAATGCGGAGGAGGGAGAGTACTTCTGGACAGAACTTCACCTCTGTACTGGGCGTGATGTGCATGATATGGAATAGACCATTGGCCAATTTGGGTCTCAATCCCAAACCTAAGGTAGAAACCTAGGTTAGTAATTGGGGCTGTGCTCTCTTCCAGCTTCTCCTGCCCCTGCAGACACGGGCACAGCAGGGAAGCTGAAAAGTCCTTGACTGTCCTGGCAGCAGCTCTAAACATCAGCATGTTATCAGCCTTCTCCTCAGCACAAATCCAAAATGCAGCCTCACACGGGCTACTGTGAAGAAAGTTAACTCTGTGTCAGCTGAAAACAGGTCAGTGCAGGTCCTATCCTCATATCCGTGTGACAAAGGCATGCAACATTTCTGGACCTCTGCACACAAGAGCGGTGACCAAGGATTCATGCAAACACACTGCCATGAACTTACATCTTTATTCAGTTACTCAGGTAGTCACACCAGAGCTCTGTTTTAGCTTGGCTCAGTGAACAGGAGCCAGCCGGTTTTGAGTGTCTCTGCAAGTTTGACAGATTTGTTTTCAGCTAGACTGTGTCTTGTTTATTTAGAAGATAAGCTTTTGAGTCGCAGACAGTTTCTTTCTCTGTGTCCAATTCTGAGCCACTGAAGCCAGGAGATTTATCTTGCCTTTAACAGGGGCTTGGGCAGAGCCTATTGTGTAGGACTTGATGTTGGAAAGAAAATCTAGGTATTCCAGTAGTACTAACAATCATTATTAATGATAATTTATTTCTGTAGACAAGGACTCTGTTCTGCAAAGGAGCTGCTCCCAGTTGTGTACTTCTGATAGGTGCACCTTCAATTTAACCTTACACGATAAATGTGAAAAACTGCTTGTGTGGGGGGTCTTTCAAAGTACTCAACCTTGTCCTGATGCTGCCAGCACTGGCGTCAACAGAAGAATCCCCCAGGAATTCAGATAGCTGATACAGGGCAGTGCTAAGTGCTTCTGGAAATCCCAGCCTTATCACCAATTTATTTGAATTAATCAATTTCCTTTGAAAATGGAAAACCAAACAGGAATTTCAAAGGTGTAATGCTACTGTCATCACAAATGTTGCACTCTTACCTAACATCTCCCAACCCAAAGCATATAAACACACTCAGGCTACACATGGAGTGCGTGGATATCCTAATGAACAAGTGAATCCATCAGTGAATTGTTTTGCTTGGCAGCAAATGGGTGGGCATACATCAGTTGCTGAGACGCTGAACAGTTGCTGTGATTGAGCCTTTGAGCAAAGACACCAAGACAAATCCCTGTTCTTAGCTATTACAACATGGGAAGTTTAATATCCATGCAAAGAGGCTAGGATGTCACTTTTTGAACTCTTGTCTAACAGATTCCCAACTGCTATTTACCTGCTTTTGCAGAAGAAAAGCATAAATTGACCCTGCCAGGATAGGTAGCCATGGATTTTAGGGGTAGGTAAGCATTCTTGCCCAGGCCTGGGAGGGCACAAATCTTCCTGTCTGAACAGTGGAATAAAATGGAGATTTTATACACATGGAAGTATAGAGAATTGTTATCATTGTGCCCTCGTAACCTCTTATTCAGTAGCAGAAGAGTCCAGCAACAAATATTATATAGATGAACAGAGTAGATAAGAATGAAACTACACATTAGGGGAGCAACAACAACAGTAGTACTGACTGTGTAAAAACATATGATACCTCTATATTCCATACCACAGACATTGCCCTACATCCATTATACAGCACAGCGCATGGGCTCCTGAACTCAAGCAATACCTGGGATGCTCGACCTGGGATGCAATCGACCTAAAATGAGGAAAAGAGAAATCCATTTGGTGAGGGGGAAAATAGCTTCCAGCTGGAGACTTTCAGAGCGAATTTTAAATGTTGCTGAGACTACATTGCTCAGAAGTTAACTGAATCTTCTGGGCATAAAATTTCATTTAGCACATTGCATTAAAGCGCTGCAGCTGTCTGCAAGGGTGGCAAAGTTTTTTACACAGCCTTGTACGTTCCACCCAGCGTTGTGATATCTGGCAAATTCATGCATAAGGTACTCTGACATGCATCTCTTGGGTTATTCTTCCTTCCAGTGGGGCAATTGTGTGTGCATTATTAATGGTTAAATTTTATGTTCTCTTGGCTTTTATTTCTTTCATACTTCTCTTATTAGATCAGGAGCAAATTCAGAAATAGCTAGGAAGCAATGTTTTGCCTCTATAAAATTCTTAACCAAAAGCAATTTATTTTGTTTTCATAGCCAGTTGCAGTTGAAACCTGTGAGGTTTTTAACCCTAAACCTGATGTATTTTGATTAAAAATATAATTAGGGCAAGTTTCCATTTAACTGCAAAGCTACTTTTTCACAGGAAAAAAAAAAATTCCTCATACAATTCCTCAACCAAATTGAATAAAAATTAGTTTCTTACTATGATACAGATCTACCACAGCACTTGTCACCCTGAAGGACCTCAGGCTTAGAAATCAGGCATTACTGGGAAGTATCTTGGGAAATCTTTAGCAGCACACAAAAGGCAGTGGATGGTTTCAGGTCAGAAATATAACCTTTCAAGTGATACAAACCAGGATATTTAAATATAGCAATATTACCTCCGTTGGAACCTCAACCTTGGCACAGGCTCCTCTCTTGACTCAAGGTGAATTCTAATTGTTTAACACCCAAAATGCTTTTTTCTGTATCTGAGTAGTTGGCAAGATGAGCATTAATAGGGCTGTTCCTCTGTCATTTAGAAATGTCCCAAGTCTTGGTAATTTGTGCCTTTGAATGTGTATCAGAAGCATCAAATACCTATGAAATGCCTTTAAGAAAGTCAAAATTATTTAAAAAAGCAAAACTTGTCTGTATCTGTATTGTAAATGCACGACAAAGCACTGGTGGATATTTTATTAGGGTCTTGTGGTTTTTTTAACTTTTTTTTTGTAACTGAGAAAATATGTCAGGAATTTTAGTTGGGAAGTTTTCAGAGAGCTGTTAATTCAGTGGTCTGTTTGTCTGTGGCTTCTGCATGCAGCTGCAGAGCATTATTGTGTCAAATGTATTAAAATGAGGCACTGAGTTAGTTAGAGGGATTCTGCAGGAACTGATGAAAGCAATCTCTTGGAAAAAAAAAGGAAATATGCTTCTCCAGAGCTGTTAAAAGGGACACTTTGACCATGCACCAAGCAATTTAGAAACTCAAATGAAAACCCACAAAGTCCCTATCAGGTGGTTGTCCCTCTGTAGTGTCATAACTCAGTCCTCTCTTCTCATTGAGAGTAGGTTAGCGGGTGCTTAACCTTAGGGCTGAGTTTAGGTCTTGCTCATTTCACTGGGAGTTAAATCCACGCCTGAGTTAACAGCAAATATGAGAAATACAAAACCCATTGTGAGATGTAGAAGATACGGAAGAAAAAACTTTTTTTACAGGAGCGTATGCAATAAGTATGCCTCTTGGGCTTGAAAATGTTATCCTTATGCTGTAGGAAACCTGAACCTTCACAGGTAAGTAGGCAATTGGTCCTGCCAATGTCACTGGGAATTAGACATTTAAATACCTCTTGAGAATCAGAACAACACTGTGCAAAGGTATTTAGGCAGCTAATGGTGTGTGCTACATTGCCTGGTAGGATTTCTAAACTTGGTAATGTACCTCGTTTCAGCTGTTTTTTTAAAAAAAATACATTGTGTTTCAATAAATGACATTCCTTATAATGGCGATAATGTTGCATTATGAATGCTTTCTTGTTGAAAGTGCCGCATTCAAATAACTATCGTATGGCTCGTATAATAACATACTGCGCATCTGTTCGCTGTAGCTTCAGCTGGGTTAATGGCATGGGAGACAGTGTGCAATACTTTGGTTTTCCTTTTCTCATAACTGTTGATTTGCAAAAGCTAAACAATATAACCCCAAATAAAACCACATTAAAATAGGCTATGTGTCAGGCGCGATATAAATAATGTGACAAGATGAGACAATACTTTGCCATTTCAACAATTTGGAAACAATTTCAGTAGAAGAGTAGCATGTTACCACCCACACCATCTATTTTCCCTTTATTTATTTTGTTTTTTTTTTTTTTAAATCAGGTACAGGCCTATGATTATGGAGATACTGTTGTGTTTCCATAAAGCAAAACCACACAGGCAACCGAGCTTGTATTGATTCACAGAGTTTATCACCTCAGGAATCTGAAACTTTTTAGCATTCACCTTGCAAATGTGTTTTAAAACCCGTGCAAACAGATTGCATTTAACTTTTGGAAACCTGATAGACTAAGGAATTTATCAAATGAAGCAGATCTTATAAAAATAAACCTGGTTACAAAAAGCAAGAAGCATCTCAGATCCATCATTTAATGTGAGGGCTATGAAGAATGCACCCAGCTAAATAAGCAGTCTTGCCAACTGGTCCTTTTCCACTTGATGCAAAGATTGTCTGAGCCACCCAGGGAGCAAACATATCTCTATGGGCTCTGATAAGACCACCACCCTGAGATAAGGAGGACACCTCAGAAGAGCAGCGTTTTGAACGTCCTACGTCCCACTCAGACAAGCCAACCAACAGGACATGGGCCAGCTGTTCTCACTGACAAGGACCCGCATGGAGGGTGAGTTGCTTTTTCTCATGATTTTTCTCAAAGCCAGTAATTTTCTATAGAAAGTTTAAAATTTTAATGAAATGCTTAGGAAATCCTTTGCCCTGTGATATCCTCCTTCCAGCTGCTGCAAGGGAGAGGGTGGCTCTACAGCTCTTCTCCTCGCTATGTATAGTTTTGGGGATTGTTAGGGCATTTTAGAACTATTTTTTCTTGTAGCTGAATTAAAAGCGCTCGAGCAGGGATGAGCATCTCTTCTACTCTACACCAGTTAGGTAACTTTTTTAGATTTTTGTTTAGTGACCTATACTACCTGGTTTTGGGGTTTTTTTCTCTTCTTAAACTTTAGCGCTTGTTTGCTACTTCTCTTCCACTTTACATTTTTGTATCAGACAACACAATGATATTTATTTAGTTTATACCAGCATTTACAGCTTCTTAATTTTTTTTTTTTACCATTTTACAATATAAATTTATGGATAAACTATGACAGCAGAACAGTTAGCAATAGTGAAGGCCCCAATGGATTAAAATCCCAAACTAAATATTCTCAGGAATTTGTGCGCAGAAGCTGTTTCTGTTTCTTCATCATCTGTTTGAATGCTGGTGTGAGTGGGATGAGCCGTTTCTATTCCAGAGCCAGACACGATGGCCTGATGAGACATTAAGACCAATGTGCCAGGAGAGTCACCCACCTATTTTAAAGGATATCTGTGGTCTTCTTCTGAAGGCCCAGCTGAAAGGTGCTGAAAAAGGATGGTTTACTGGGACAGTCAGCATTGTTCAGGACAAAGCCCTGTAATACAGAAAACATATTGCTTTAATTTTGATTTTTAGGCAATTTCACTCAGTTTTCTTAAAGTGAATCTCTCAGGATGACCCGGCAAAATTATTTTTTGTGTGCAAGTGTCTACTCAAATCTTGCAGATCATTTGAAAAAAAAAAAAATCCAGGTGTCCAGCCTTCAGTATAGCATTTTCTGTCAACTAGTGTTATAGCTGAGCATCCATGATTATACCCTGAGGAAACAGCAGGGAGGGACACCATTCCCAGTTAGCAGGTGTCTAGCTCTTACAGTCAAGCACCTTGTATCCCGTGAGTTTTGGTGCATGTTTATTAAATCTCTAGAGTTTCAGTGTCTTTAGGAAGAACTCTCTTGGACCTTACATATTATCTTGATTACGATCAAAACCTGAGCAAAGTGCCAAAGCGTCCTTTTCTCTCCTGGCCCCTTCCTCAGCAGCTCCTAGGCTGCCCTAAGCAGGCAGTCTGGTATCTGCCGTCCCTGAAGCTCAAAGGAAGGTAGAATTCCACTTGGCTTCTTCCCCATGCAGGGTTAAAGTCCTTTACGTTTCCTAACCTAACTTCATGTAGGCACAAAAGTTTTGTTTGTCAGGATAAATAACTCAACCCTCTTTAAATCTTGTTAAACTCTTTTCCTCAATGATTTCCTGTGTCATTGAATTCCATGGGCTGATAATGTGCTACTGTAAGACACTTCATCTTCTGTTCATTTCACATTTTCTGCCTGCCAATTTCATCAACTTTTCTCTTGTAACTGTGTTATAGGGCTGGGACTGGCTGTGGAGACGTACCAGATCCCTTTCCCCTAAACCATTCATTATTTCAAGTGGTCCTTTTTATACTTCTGCTTTCTAAACTAAATAGCCTTGGTCATTTTAATAGTTTTCAATATTTAATTTATTTTCCACTCTCTTATCCCCTGTCCATGTAAAGCTTTACTATCTGTGGCACGTGAGCTTGGAGCTGAGACAGAGTACCCTGT